>NC_066884.1:9470340-9735340 GCF_022985175.1 Labeo rohita | reverse complement strand
ATTTCAATAATAATTTTCCAAATCTTTTTAGGAAAATATAAAAATAACATTAATCAGACATAATATGACTGTGTGTAAAATATATTACATTTCACATATTATATATATTACACTTATTTCATTTAAATAATAAATAATACAAATAATAATAACTAATATACTATAAATAAATAACACACACATATATTTAATTATAATTATTACATAATTATTAATAATTATAATAATTATTGTGTGTGTGTGTGTGTGTGTGAAATATATTACAGTTAATTAATCGCAATAATAATAATTTCTACAAATAATAACAAATATATTATCAGAATTATTTTTCATTAGAAATAAAATATATGTATGTGATATTTAATCAATATCTCTAATATTTATTATCTATAATAACATTAAATATATATTACAGAAATAAAAAATATAAAAAGTATATATATAAACATATATAACATTATTGTGTGTAAAAAAATTAAATATAATTAATTTCAATAATAATTAATACAAATAATAACAATAAATATATTTAATAAAGATTATATATATATATATATATATATATATTTTTTTTTTTTTTTTTTTTTTTCAACTTAAGCTGAAGGCACAGTTTGTGTGTTCCTTTTGCTTCACTCTCCTCAAATGATTTCCCACATCTTCCCTGCTTTTACTGTTAATAATAATTTATCACCAAAACAAACAAACAAAATTTTTTTTAAACATAACAGTGTGATGTTTGGTTTCAGAAACAGTGACCCTGGAGCATCCGGTGGTTAAATGCCTTGCTCAAGGATGCAATAGCAATAGCACATCATTCACTACAAAACTCCATACACTCTCCAGAAAAGGCAGCACGTCTAACGCCGGCCACCCTAAAGCAACCGACTCTCTATTCCCTGACCAATCAGTTTAATTTGCAGGCCTGAGTGACAGGCTTCTGTCACCATTGGGTGGCTAACAGGCCTGGTAAAAGATGAAACCCCACTAATGCTATAGATTGCCACAAAATTGATGCCTGCAGTCTTAATTGGAGTTGCCATCAACAGCTGTTGCAATTTAGAGTTAATCACCGCATCAGGGCTGCTGCTCCTCATTTTAAGAGGATGGAGGAAAAAAATGGCCAGCGATAATTGCAACTGCAAGTGGAAATGATGAGTTTTTACCAGAAAAAGAGACAAGTGGATTTTAAGTGGCCACATCCTTCAACACGCACAGATACGGATGAGAAAAAAAAGTATGTGTGTGCGCCAGGTGAGGTCTTATTGTTCCTGAAGGTGCAAAGGTGCTGAGACTGTCAGTGTTTTCAGTGCAAACGCAGCTGAATCCCAAAATGGAAAACGCAAGTCTCTTCTAGCAGCATGGTCTCTGTGGTGGGATATCACACTTTCCAGCCTGGTTATTCTCCCTCTCCTGCTGGTTTTTTCTTTTATTCCCTCTCTCTCAAAGGTCTCTCCACAACTAAATGACCACTATAAAGATAAGCAGTCCATGACCTGAAAACATGTGTATGACTCAATGTCTGTACAATCAGACACAATTTATAACGTACCTCAGAAGCTTCGTTCTAAAACCTAGTGAGATGCCTCTATAGACTGCTGCCTAAGGAAGCATTCTAAATGAAACAGAACCCTTATAAGTGAGTGATTTGAAACCTTCTAAACAGGCAAGTTCTGTTAAAATCGCACTTCATAAGCTGAGTGCACAGAAAACTCAATGCAGTAAGATGTATGATGCAATAATCTGAAAAGCATAATTATATTCATCAAAAATGAGTCCGTTTTATACACACTCTATGAACTAGTCAGGGTAAAATGGTCATTTTTATTAATTTTAAATCATTTTTATGGATACATTTTTGTATTAAATGAGTTAAAAAAAAATCGATTTCTCTTACTTTGTCTGCCATCTTGGATTTTGTTTCTGGGCTCAATGCAATGCATTTTGAGATTGATTTCTTCACATGCTGATTTAGAATTTGGCAAAAACAAAAAAAGGATGTCCCATTTTGCACACTTCTGCACTTTTTTAAGGTGCTAAATGGCCAAAGCTAGCACCAGCCATGGTTATTATTGTTAAAATTATTAAACACATTTGTGTTTACTGAAATAAAGATGAATAATACAAATATAATAAGAAAAAATTAAAAATTAGAAATGTTGTCTTAACAACTACTTGAAATACACTGTCAGTCAAAAGTTTTCGAACAGTAAGATTTTTATTGTTTTTTAAAGAAGTCAACGAGCCTGCATTTATTTGATCCAAAGTAACAATTTTGAAATATTTTTACTATTTAAAAAAACTGTTTTCTATTTGAATATATTTTAAAATGTAATTTATTACTGTAATCAAAGCTAAATTGTTCAGAATCATTACTCCAGTCTTCAGTCACATGATCCTTCAGAAATCATTCTAATATGCTGATCTGCTGTTCAAGAAACATTATTATTATTATTATTATTATTATTATTATTATCTAAAACAGTTCAGTATATTTTTTAGGATTTTTTTGATGGATAGAAAGATCCATAATATAAATAATAATAATAATAAGTGTTTTTGAGCAGCAGATCAGAATATTAGAATGATTTCTGAAGGATCACGTGACTGGAGTAATGATGCTACAAATTCAGCTTTGGAATCACAGGAATAAATTGCATTTTTAAAAATATTCAAATTAGAAAAGTTATTTTAAATAGTAAAAATATTTTAAAATTGTACTGTTTTTGCTGTACTTTGGATCAAATAAATGCAGACTTGGTGATCAGAAGAGACTTTCTTTTTTGTTCTTTTCTGTTCTTTAAAAAAAAAAAATCACAAATCTTACTGTTCAAAAACTTTTGACTGGTAGTGTAAGTTTTTTAAAATGACTGAAATAAGTACCGAAACACTGGAATAAAAATAAATAAATTATTTAAAGAAATCCCTCGAAATAATAAAATGCCTAAAACTAAATTAGGTGAAAAAATAACAATTTAAAATACTATAATATTCTATAAATACTAAAAATAAAAAGTTAAAACATTATTTCCTTCAACTGGAAAACAGCAAATGCTTCCGTGTACTAAAGAACCCCCACTGTTCATACACTAGATGGGCTAACAGACAGTTCAATGTTTCAGACACAGTGAAGATGTCTTATAAGACAGCGTAATTAAGTTCCCTACCTACCAGAACAGACTTTGCGTCAGTAACGCGCCTACGATGCCCTAAAAAGCTTCCAAGGTTGAGAACAGAGCAGCAGTCTGTCTTTCACACATACACACGCTTCGGCTCAGGAGCTCGTGGCTCTCCTCCCCGTGGCAATATCCCATCCATCACTCTCATTTTTCAACAATGTTTACTGGAAGCCAAATGAATTTATGATGCATTACCTTGTTAAAGAGGCCCAACCAGAGGGGCCACATTTGTTGTTTGTGTGACTCACTGTGTATTCGTGTGATGAATTTGTGCATGTAATTTGGTGTATAATGTTTATAAAAGATTAGGTGTGTTGTGCTCCGTGCATGTTTGTGTGTTTAACCTGCTTCACAAAAATTGGTTAACAATTCAAAAGGGTTGTGTGTGTGCGTCTTTAGCGATGCATTTAGTCTGGAGTAATCCATCACGGAGCCGTAGCGGCCGATCCAGAGCAGCGCTGTCTGTCATGAAGTAGAGCAGTGAATTATGGGTAGCAACAAACACGGGCTGCCAGCAAAGCTTGAATCAATCTCAAAGAACTCAATCTCAAAAAAACAAAGCAAAAACAAAACAAAGAGAAAGAACAGTCAAACCGGCAAGATACAACGTCAGATATTTAGTGTCTTTGTAACCATATTGGTTTAGAGTCTGACTGGACGGCGATGTTTAAAACTTGTGCTCTGCCTTTGCAAGCAGCGTTTTAAGGCATCACAGGAGCGTTCCTGACATGAAGGGCATTTTAAAACGTAAGCAACTTTTACTCAGCTTTTGTCCTGTCTCTTGTTTTTGCCAAATTCAGCACCTCAGGTATTCTTGCAGAGAATGCAATCTCAGAAAGCACTCCAATAAGCAACAATGAAACTGATAAAACTTGCTTAAAAATACTTGATTTTAATAATATATTCGCTTATCTGACCCGGCACAGACAGCAGCGCGACTACCATGTTCAAAGCCCAGAAAGGTAGTAAGGACATTGACACAGAGGAGAAGAAATTGTTGAATAAAGACGTTATTTTTGTTTGCTTTTAGCACAAAAAGTATTCTTGTAGCTTCAGAAAATTAAGATTGAACCACTGAAGTCACATGGACTATTTTAACAATATCCTTACTACCTTTCTGGGCCTTGAATGTGTCAGTTGCATTGCTGTCTATGGTCAGAAAACTCTTGAATATCATCAAAAATATCTGAATTTGTGTTCCGAAGATGATCGAAGGACGACATGAGCGAGTATCTAATGACAGAATTTAAATTTTTGGGTGAACTATCCCTTTAAAGGCTCACTAGGTTTTGGAACAGAACGGTAAAACCCCTAATATAAAATGGTAAGAAAGAACAGATTTGCATGCGGCGTTGTTATTTTATGAGCTACCGGCAAGAAGTGGTTCTACGTAATGCGCATATGACTATGTTTGACCCTATACTGAACTGCAGTCATGGATAAGGCTCAGCATTAAAAATATGCCCTAAATGTTCCCAGATAAATAAAAAAAGAGAGTAGGAGAGATAGAGGGGAGAGCGAGAACAGGCAGAAATCATTCTGACAGCTCTGGGTGAGGGACTGCATCAGAAAGCGGCTTTAGCAGCAGCATCTTGGCGAACAGATGTGGGAACATTTAAAAAACGAGACCCTGGGAGGCCGTTTATTTGATGTATTACTGGGACACCGGCAAAAAAAAGCAATGCTTGTTCAGGAGAACTAAATGAAATGATTTCCTAAAGTGAATCGTAGGTTTTTCTTACAGAACGGATTAGTTTTTTGGAATTGTGCTATTGAGATTTTTCTATTTTCTCAGTTTCGTACTGTGAAAGTCTGCAGAGCCACTATGGCTAAACCATACGGGATTGAGTGTGTGTGTGTGTGTGTGTGTGTGTGTGTTCGTGTGTGAGCCAAATATCCCCACAAGGATAGTAAAACCTGAAAATCACCTACAGCAGCCAATGGCCCCCATGAGGAAAGCAGCTTAATAAACATACTAAATAATGTCTTAATGAAAATCTAAAAACGCAAAAAAGATGAGGGTGCAGGTAGATCCTATCCTGTAGAAAGTAGAACTATATATGAATAAAAACACTCTAAAACTACGTCATCCGCCGAAATGCCACTCTCTTGTGAACGCGAATACGACAGTCAGTGGAAGCTACACAAAAAAAAAAAAAAAAAATGTTTATTTTTTTAAACCCAAATGCTGGGTTCAGCCTGTTGGGTCATTTTATTGGGTTGTTTTTATTATTTTTACTCAGGTACTGGGTAGTTTTTCTGCACTGTAAAAAATGCTGGGTAATGTTTTAAAACTTAAATGCTGGATTCAGCTTGATGGGTCATTTTTATTGGGTTGTTTTTAATATTTTTTACCCAGGTGCTGGGTAGTTTTTCTGCACTCTTAAAAAATGCTGGGTAATGTTTTAAAACCCAAATGCTGGATTCAGCTTGATGGGTCATTTTTATTGGGTTGTTTTTAATATTTTTTACCCAGGTGCTGGGTAGTTTTTCTGCACTCTTAAAAAATGCTGGGTAATGTTTTAAAACCCAAATGCTGGATTCAGCTTGATGGGTCATTTTTATTGGGTTGTTTTTATTATTTTTACTCAGGTACTGGGTAGTTTTTCTGCACTGTAAAAAAAGTTGGGTAATGTTTTAAAACTTAAATGCTGGATTCAGCTTGATGGGTCATTTTATTTGGTTGTTTTTAATATTTTTTACCCAGGTGCTGGGTAGTTTTTCTGCACTCTTAAAAAATGCTGGGTAATGTTTTAAAACCCAAATGCTGGATTCAGCTTGATGGGTCATTTTTATTGGGTTGTTTTTAATATTTTTTACCCAGGTGCTGGGTAGTTTTTCTGCACTCTAAAAAATGCTGGGCTCAGCCTGTTGGGTCATTTTATTGGGTTGTTTTTAATATTTTTAAAAACTTTAAAGTGTGCAGAACAGTTTTTCTGCACACTTAAAAATCCTGGGTAGTTTTTCTGCACTGTAAAAAATGCTGGGTAATGTTTTAAAACCCAAATGCTGGATTCAGCTTGATGGGTCATTTTTACTGGGTTCTTTTTAATATTTTTTACCCAGGTGCTGGGTAGTTTTTCTGCACTCTAAAAAATGCTGGGTAATTTTTTAAAACCCAAATGCTGGATTCAGCTTGATGGGTCATTTTATTGGGTTTTTTTTAATATGTTTTACCCAGGTGCTGAGTAGTTTTTCTGAAGGCCTATATTAATCCTGTAGCCACATGGTGTACTTTTTATGATGATGGATGCAGTTTATTGGATTCAAAATCTCAACACCCATTCACCGCCATTATAAATCTTGGTAGAGCCAGGACAATTTTTAATAAAACTCTGATTAGATTCGCCTGAAATACGAAAATGAAATACACCTAGGATGGCTTGAGGGTGAGTAATTTTCATTTTTGGGTGAACAATCCATTTAAATATATTAGATAAACATTTTATATTCCAATTAACAAAAGATTCTTGAATTATAATTATTATAAATATATAATTATAATTATTTAACTGATATTTAATTCTATTTAAATATAAAAATGATAATAAAATTAAAACATTAATAAATTGTAATAAAATACAATATCATTAGTATTCATTTATTTTAAACATATGATTCTTAATATTAAAAATGCATAATTTATAATTATTTAACTGATATTTAATTATACTTATATAAATTGTAATAAAATACAGTATCATTAAATACAAATGTTTATTTTGAAGATATGCCTATGGTTAATTATGTAGTTCACTCTTGCTTCTCTCATGTGTGGTGCCGGGTTCCACTCTGATCTCATGCTGTCTCATGTGGCTATGAAATTACTACACATGACATCACAAGCTCATAATACGATATTGTTTCCCATCACAGCATCCCAAAAAGCTGCCAAAAAGTGAAACGGTGTCTTTAAAGGTTTTGTTATGGTTGTTGTGAGATCATAGAGCTAGTGAACCTGTCACCACCGCTCTGACTCACAACTTCTACTACACATACTAACGGCCTCCCAAACACCCTCCTCCTCCTCCTTGTCTCGGGGCTGTGATCAAGTCTAATGGAAGTCAGCTGGGGCTGGATGTAATTGGGCAGGAATGCAGACTGGGCCGCGAGGCGACAGGACTTTTCCACACCACATCAGCTGGTGGGAGGAGTGGTACAGGCGGCCTGGCCCAGACCTGGGCGAGGAGGGCGTCTGCTGGGGAACCGCGCTCTCTGCGGACCCTTCTTATCCGCTCCGTGACTGAAACAACATGAGAGAAGCATCTGGCCGGACGCCCTGTTCCAAGCGTGCCTCGCAAATAACGTAAAGCCTTGGCGAACTCCGCAAGTTACAGATAGTGTAACAGTGACTGAATTGCCTTTGCCACTTAAAAAGAAAGGTCAGCAGCCTCTGAAGAGCTATTCAGATCACAGAACCGGCAGAAACCGAGCAATTATGAGAACAGTTCTTACATTCAGAGAAAGCTAACACTATTTCTAGTATAGTTTAGGCTGTTAGTTGTCATACTTATTTTGCATACAGTGACTGATTAGGGTGCAAAATATTTAAATGCAACTGGTCTCAGATCAGCCTTGAAGGATTAGAATTACACAAAGTTTGACTCAAGTCAATTTCCCAGTGATCGACAGAGTAACAGAGCGCCAAATCCCTTGAGCCCGACACCTTTAGAGGCTTAGTAAATGAGCGGCTGATTTTATCTGTAAATGTAATACAGCAGGAAGCAAAGGCTCTTAGAGTGAAGGTGCGTGGTTAAGCTAAACAGGAACGTAGACCTGAGGATGTTAGTGTCAGATGCAACATGATGTAAAGAACAGGCCGAGGGGCATCTCTGTGTTATCACTTTGTTCTAGATATTAGAAACTGACACGCATATATTGTATGTTAGGTAGAACAGTAAAGACCAAGGCAACACTCTTAAAAATAAAGGTTCTAAAAGGTTTTTTTTTTTTTGGCAACAATTTACAAAGAAGAACCATTTTGGTTCCATAGAAGAACCGTTCAGTGAATCGTTTTTTGAACATTTTAAAAATCTAAGAAAAAGTAACCATTTGAGCAATGGAAAGGTTCCACGAATGTTAACGGTTCTTCATAGAGGCCAATAAAGAATCTTTATTTTGAAGAGTGTAGCTGCCATATACCTGAAGCTTCCCATAAATGGGCAATGCTTTTGCATTAACATCGGTAGAACAGTCTGCCAGACTCTGAAAATACAACCTAAAATAGTACCTTAAAGGAATAGTTCAGCCAAAAATAAAAACTCTGTTATTAATTACTCACCCTCATGTTGTTCCAAACCCGTAAGACCTTCGTTCATCTTCAGAACACAAATAAGATGTTTCTGATGAAATACTTTCATCAAAAGATCTTTCTGACCCTACATACAAAGTAATGCAACTACCACGTACAAAACGGCCCAGAAAGGTAATAAAGACATTGTTAAAATAGTCCATGTGACATGAGTGGTTCACTCTCGTGAATGTAAGTCGAAGACTGACATGGACGAGAAGAAATTGTTGACTAGAGGCATTTGTTTTTTTTTGTTTTCTTTGCGCACAAAAAGTATTCTTGTAGCTTTATAACATTACGGTTGAACCAATGAAGTCACATGGGCTATTTAAACAATGTCCTGACTACCGTCAGTTGCATTGCTGTCTATGCAGGGTCAGAAAGCACTTGGTATGGGGTCAATATGATCAATTTTTCTATGCCAAAAATCATTAGAACATTAAGTAAAGATCATGTTCCATGAAGATATTTTGTAAATGTTCTACCATAAATATATCAAAACTTAATTTTCATTTAGGAATATGCATCGCTAAGAACTTCATCTGGACAACTTTAAAGGTGATTTTCTCAATATTTTGATTTTTTGCACCCTCAGATTCCAGATTTTCAAATAGTTGTATCTCAACCATATTGTTCTATTCTAACAAACCATACATCAATGATATAAATAAAAAAAATGACCTTTATGACTGGGTTTGTGGTCCAGGGTCACATATATAAAATGTAATATTTAGCTGTGTCCCACAGTTTGCGCACAACAGTGTTACAAAATATCCAATTACAAAAAATTCTCCAAAATAGTGACACACAAAAATTTAAATCATTATTTGGACCATTTCAGCAAGGCTGGAGGACAAGTAAATAATTTAATTGCAATATTTTTTTTTCAATTTTTTTCTTAAATGTATGGATTTATCAACTACAACTACAACCATATTATATATACATTTATTTATACATTTAGACAAAATTAGCCAGTCTGGAATCATCATAATATTTTTTTAGTAATAATTATACCAATAATAATAATAATAATAATAATAATAAAAATTATATATATATATATATATATATATATATATATATATATATATATATATATATAAAATTTTTAAACTTTTATATAAAACTAATTTTTATGCTTATTTATTATTTATTTTTATGCAATATCATATACTATTTGAACTGAACTGAGCTGGATGATGACCTTACTGAATAGAATGATGAAAATTGAGTGTTTACTGTTGTCCTTTTGCATTATTAATGCACTATTTCCTATTTAATACTGTAAAGCTGCTTTGTCACAATCTGTATTGTTAAAAGCGCTATATAAGTAAAGGTGACTTGACTTGACTTATTTAATGTTTATGAAGAAAAAAAAGGGGCTCATATAATACTTAACTTGACCTTCATTCAAGTACTTTCACTCACTGATGGTTTGTTGAAAAAAAAAAAAAAAAAAATATATATATATATATATATATATATATATATATATTTTTTTTTAGAAAGTGCCATATATTCCACCAGGACGGAGGATAAAAGGCCCCTTCAACATCAATCATTATTGTAAAATAAAGTTTTGGAAAAACATCAATATTTGAAAAAGAGTTTTCTGTTTGTTCTTCATTTCTAAGCTCCAACGTACAAGAATTGCTGAATTACAGTTCTGTAATTGAAAGGAAAAAGTTACTTTCATTTAATCTCAGGTAAAGTTTGTAAATCGCCGCTAACTCGCCAACAGCGCGAGGGGCTTTCAGAAAAAAGAAAGGGCCACTCGAGCGGGGAGCGCGACACCTGGCCACAAGCCGAGACTCTGCTGGCCCGGGACGTTAAATGATTCATGCTGTCTAGGTAAAAGAGGAGAGCTGTCTCTATCTCGGGGTCTCTGGCACTGCCAGCATCTGCAGGTAGCCTTGTTATGCTAATGTCTTGGGAGGCTCTTTGAAGCCTCAATCATCTCCAAGATGGCTGATGAGAGAGCCTTTTTATGCCCGTCCAGAGGGACTCATTAGCCGAGAGATGAGGGGGGTGGTTGGCACCCCGAAAGCGAGGGAGGGAGTAAGCGAGCGAACGAGCAAGGACTCAGGAAGAACGGCGGAGCTCGCTCCACACGGACAGATTGCTATCATACGACATACTGGCACGTACACAGACCGAGTTGAAGATGTCTGTTCTCAGCGGACGGCCGATGCTCTCGTGATGTGGGGCCAAGAATAAGATGAAATGAGACTCTCAGAGATCGCTCCCAAAAACAGCACCATTAGCGCACGCTAGCGGACCAAATGTTGCCAGCCATTGACTGCGTTGTTTGTTCTAGTATTCAATAAGGTCACTTCAGGTGAAGGATTTTTGTAGTCAAACTCAAAGACCCTTGGATCGTGCCGGAGCGCAGAGGATATATTTTCCTTCACTCGCAGGAAGCGAAGTTCTCTGATTGGTCTGCGATTCGGGATTTGGCGAGGGAGGAAAGAGGGGGAGAAAGAAAAAAAAGAAAGCGAGAGAGAAAGATCTGTGTGAAATCGCCTCAATCTCTGCTGCTTTAATAAGAAGCCCAGAGCCAAAGGAACACAGCCTCAAGTTCCACTCCATCGCTACACTTAATAACTTCGGCCTCCACCGTGGACGGAGAAAAAAAAAATTCACTATCCTCCTTATTCCTGACTCTTTCTGTCTCTCTCTCTTATATAAACACACACACATACCCACATGAGCACACACTCGGTAACTCTGTGTCTTCCAGGGCGCCTGGATTTTTTCATTAAATAAATGCAATAACCAAAGAGTCTGGTGGATTATGACTGAAAAGCACTTTTTGAGATATGAGGGTAAAAATTAATAATGAAAGTTTTTTGAGAAGGAGAGAGTGAGGGAACGACATGAGTGAGAAAGAACGAGAGGTGGAGAGAAAAAGACAATCACAGTCAATGCACTTCCAGCTAATGGCGTCTCGAATCTGCAATGACATCTCTACAGGGTTTGAAGTTAGCCGTGAAAAACTCAATAAAAGAGGTGTCGGGCTTGCATCGGGCTACAGACTGTCTCATAAGACCATAGGGCTCGCTTATATAAACATTATTCTCTGCATACGGTGGTCTTTTTAAAAGATGTGACTGTAAAATAGCAATGAAACATACGTTACGTCTTTAAAGTGTGGAATATTCCTCTCGTCTACAATGAATGTTCAGGCTTAAAGCTCATATGGGCATATGGATAATGGCATCATTGAACTTGCAAAAGCAATGTCAACTGTAGCTACATATGAACAACCATTTATCTTTGTTCGTAACGCTTACTGTTTATTGCATTTAGGTTCCTCTGAATGCAAAATGCATGTAGGGCTCACCCACATAAACATCACGATCTGGTTCCGATGAGCTGCGTTTAGAATATTGCTGTTGGAATGATTAATCGCAATTAATCGCATCCAAAATAAATATATATAATATATGTGTGTATTTACATATACATATAAATATACACAGTACACACATATATATTATGTAAACACAAGCTTTTATTTTGGATGTGATTAATCACGAATAATTGATTTGACAGCACTCACAGAGTACCTGCACAATGTTCACAATATAACATCTTCAAATACTCATAAATACTGAATTGTTTAATTAAGAAAAATGAATGAATGAAATAAGTGACTTGAAACAAGTTACGAGTCATTAAAATCATTCACTAAACTGAAACTATTTATTCAAAAACTATTGCACAAAAATTAATACAAAATTAAAAATGAATATAAAATTCTAAACATAAATGAATATATACAAATAGGTTTGTGTTTGTGTGTGTGTGTGTGTGTAAATATATACAAACTTATAAATATATATACACTACCAGTCAAAAGTTTTTGAACAGTGAGATTTTTATTGTTTTTTTTGGTTTGTTTTTTTAAGAAGTCTCTTCTGCTCACCAAGCCTGCATTGATTTGATCCAAAGTACAGCAAAAACTGTAACATTCGTAAAAATTTTTACTATTTAAAATAACTGTTTAAACTATAACTTTTGGAAAGAAACAATGACTCGAAAACAAGTGTCACTGAAACATTCACTAAACTGAATCCATTTATTCAAAAACTCTTGCTTGGTTATGCACAAAAATAAACTAAAATAACGAAATACCTGAAATTAAAAATGACTGTACAATTAATATTATATGTCGGTGCCAACTGTGGGCAGAGCACCGACATACAGCATCATTGCGCTACAGGTGTCCCAAGTTCGAAAACTGCCAAAAAATAAAAAAATAACATATTATATATATATATATATATATATATATAATGATTATGATTTTTAACATAATCATGCAGCCCTAATATATATATATATATATATATATATATATATATATATATAATGATTATGATTTTTAACATAATCATGCAGCCCTAATATATATATATATTAGCGCTGCACGATTATGTTAAAAATCATAATTGTCAATTATTTCCTTGAAATTGTGCGATTATTAATTATGATTATCACAATTTACATTAAATGATGTTTTGAATAGCTTTATACCATTGTTTGAAGCAACTGCATGCCACATTTTTATATACAGTTTTTTCTTTAAATATAAAAAAGCAAAAATGTACAAATTAAAACAATGAGAAAAAAACCCTTAAGATAACCTGTAGGAAAACATGAATTATTATTTTTTTTTTTTTTTGTAATTATGCCTTTGAACAATTACGTAATTGTGGCATCTGTAATTGTAATCATGATTAGAAATTTGATTAATTGTGCAGCCCTAATATATATATATATGTAATTTTATATTGATTTTTAACTTTGTATTAATTTTTTATATTAATATTATTAATTAATATTATATATAAATATATATTTTATATATATATATAATAATGTATATGTAACATTTTATATAACGTTTTCATTTTAAAGAGGTTTTTGAACACCTATTTGTATTTATTTAAAATGCATAATTATTATAATTACATATTTCAATTAATTTAATTAGTCAAATCTGAAAGCACTAAATGAAGTGATAAATAACAGTTACGTTTGATATAAAAAAAATATATAATTTGGTTCATTAATGATACTCTATGCAGGAGTGTCGGTCCTGGAGAGCTGCAGCCCTGCATAGTTTTGCTTCAACCCTAATCAAACGCACCTGAACAAGCTAATCAAGGTCTGAAGGGTTACTAGAAAGCAACAGGCAGGTGAGTTTTAATTAGGGTTGGAGCTGAACTCTGCAGGGCTGCGGCTCTCAAGGGCCGGAGTTCGCCACCCCTGCTCTACTGTCTTCTTCTTAGTTATGTAACTTCACACTTTTTATAACAACCATCAACAATAGCCTAGAAATCACACCTGAGGTAAATTTGCCGCATATTTCACTGTGAAACTTTAAGTAGTACTCAGGTTGAGTGCAGTGACTGGTGGGTAAATTTCCCTATCCACTTCCTAAGCTGTCTGCACTGTCCTTCAGACTGAACATATCCGCCCCCTACGACCTGAAATCTCACTACAGACAGGCAGAATACCCCGTGAAATCCAGATACATCTATGGGGCAGAGTGCAGAGCAATGCGCTACGGGACAACTCACACACACTTCAGTACACCATCTCCAACATTTCCTTGAATATTCCTTGTGTGTTTAAAAAGCATATCAACCGCAAATCACACTCAAAGCTCACATGACATCCACAAGCTCATATGGCCATATGGATAACGGCGTCATTGAGATTGTTCACGCACTGTCAACTGTTGTTGGCTACATAAGAGCGGCCATTTGCCTAGAGGTAAATTCCCTAAACTTTACGGCACTTGTGCAAGCCGTTACGCTAGCATATGCAGAACACATCCGGATTCTGAAAGCCTCGCGATCAGGGCGGAGAGAGGGTTACTGCCCATGGGAGACATTGTTCTGTAGTGCGTCCTGTGGGACGTGAGGGGTTTTCACAAACACAGGGGTGTCCTACCTCTACTTTGTATTCACTACATGTTGCCTTTCATGGGTTCCTGTTAAAATGCCAAGGTCAAGGGTGTCGGGTGTGCGTTTACGTGTGCGAGCGTGTGTGTGTGTGTGTGCATTGTCTCATTAATGACCAGAGAGGTTAAGGGAGAAAAGAATACCTGCCTCCACTCTAGTCTGATCAATTATCCGTCGGGTGATGCTCCGCAAAAAGATAACCTGTTGCCATGGTTATTTCTGTGTGCAAACCGGAAGGATTAACCTCAGTGGAGAGAAAGGGCTCTTACTCTCTCTGTGGCAAGGTGATCAAAGCAGGGGGGAAAGAGAGAGCGTGAGAGAGAAGCAGTGAGAGAGAAAGAGAGAGGCCAGTGCAATGTTCTGTCCTTCCATCTACACTCAACTCTTGAGTGCATGATGTGATGTTCATACTTTTCTAGAAAATTCAATGCAATTCAAGTGTATTGTTAGCTAATGAGCTACACTTAATGTAATAATAAGCAATTATTGATAATGGAATGCTGAATTATTGAAAATGATTGCACCCGAAGGTGGTAATATGGTCATAAAACTATGCTCGTGTGCATTAATTTGCAATATTTCAAAGGTTCTGACTTAAGTCAATAATTTTACTTTGCCATTATAAAACTAATGCACAGAAATGTGTACAAAAGTACAAAAAGAATTTTGGGGCAAAATCATTCGACACAGTGACCAACAAGAAGCTGCATATTTTGAAAGTGATATACATGTGTGTCATACATCACTACCCTTTTGACAATACACCCGGTACAGTATGCAGAAATTTTGCTAATGCAACACTACCTTAAGACTTTTTGCAACAAGTTAATGGAGATATGTTTGCATATGAATGTGTCTTAGCAGTGTGTGGAAATCCATTCACTTTTTTTTTAATCCCCCAAAACCCTAACCAGTTTCAATTATCAAGCCGTTTCGATTTTCTTTCCCGCCCATGACCGCTGATGGACTGTCCCACATTAGCATATTTCCACCCTCAGCCAGTTGTACGCTATCCGCCTTTTTCTGTGCTTGTGCAGATGTAGTGACAACGATGTCTCGTAAGCAATGCAGGTGTTTTGTATTTAGATGTAAAAGTGAACATAAGAGTCTTCATTTTCTCCTGGCATCAGAGCCAGAGGACGCAGTGGATTAGTTTTGTTTTTTGATGATGGTAATGTGCCACCGAATGCACAAAAAACAGAAGATAGGGGTGGGGTGAGCAGTAGCTCATTATCATTTAAAGAGACATGCACCGAAATGGGTCGCTGTGAACAGAGCTGTTTTTGACAAGGTAAAAAGGAATTTGAAAAACCATTAAAGAAATTTTAACCAAAGTATTTTGCACATATTTCATAAAGACACTAAATAATCATACCAACTTGTAAAACATGTGCACTAGATGTCTTCTTTAAGCATTTTAGCAAAAGGTTTAAAACTATAATGCAATCAAGATCCACAGATTCTTCTAGCTAAAAATAAGATAATTTGTCAGCTAATCATAATAATACTGAAAAATAATAATAATTAACACTATTACTGTAATTATCATTATTATTAATATTACTAAAAATACAGACCAAAAATAGCACCAGCTCACATAGTGCATTCAGACTATAATTAATTAATGCCCTTTAATAATTGCACAAGCCATATCTTGTTTTAGATTTCATTTTTAATTAATAGCTCAGCTCAGACAAGCTGACAGACAGAATGGTAGACAGAACACTAGAAATGATGATGATGATGATGATGATAGATAGATAGATAGATAGATAGATAGATAGAGTTGAGGTCAAAACTTCACATACACCTTGCAGAATCAGCAAAATGTTAATTATTTTAAAAAAATAAGAGGGATCATACAAGATGCATGTTATTTTTTATGTAGTACTGGCCTGATTAAGATATGTCACATAAAATATGTTTACATATAGTTCACAAGAGAAAATAATAGTTGAATCTATAAAAATACTGTTGTGATCTGATGATCCACAGCTGTGTTTGTCCTTGTTTGTCCTGAACAGTTAAACTGCCTGCTGTTCTTCAGAAAAATTCTTCAGGTCCCACAAATTCTTTGGTTTTTCAGCATTTTTGTGTATTTGAACCCTTTCCAGCAGTGACTGTATCATTTTGAGATCCATCTTTTCACACTGAGGACAACTGAGGACTGCAACTATTACAGAAGGTTGAAATGCTCACTGATGCTCCAGAAGGAAGAAAGATGCATTAAGAGAGGGGGGTGAAAACTTTTGAATTTTAAGATCAGGGTAAATGTGACTTATTTTGTCTTCTGGGAAACGTGCAAGTAACTTCGTTTTTCCTTCCGAAGCATCAGTGAGCGTTTGAACCTTCTGTAATAGTTGCATATGAGTCCCTCAGTTGTCCTCAGTACACAAAAATGCTGAAAAACCAAAGAATTCATGGGAACTAAAGGATTTTTCAGAGGAACAGCAGACAGTTTAACTGTTCAGGACAAACAGGAGACTCATGAATAACTATCAGTAAACATGTAGTGATATGTGTGTGACATGTACACACACTCAGAAATTGAATAAGAACAGTTAGGACTAATTCACACAGAACCAATGACAGATTACTCTGTCAGAATAATGGTATTCACTGAGAATTGCTACATGTGTAGCCAGAGATTGCTATCTAAGTATGTACAGGAATGTAGTATGTACTTGTCTCTTCTTGTATGTTTGCACACGCAAAGTGTGTGTTTTTGTCCCTGTGTGTGTGTGTTCCTGACTGTGTTTGCAGTCTCTCTCTCTCTCTCTGGTCCTGTCTCTGTTTCTCAGCATGGCTGGTACGGGTTCGGCAGTACAAGGTTATTTAGAAGTTCTTTTGAGAGGTGAGGCAGAGCGAGTCAGCGAAAAGCGGACGGCGCTGCCGCCAAATGGACTCAGATCACCACAGAGCCCAATGAATTCAGCCTCATTACCATCCACCCCACACCCCGTTCGACACCCCGACCAAGGACAACACATGCTAATACAACTCCCCTAACACATACAATAAAAACGCCTCAAACTCAGGCAAGCACACACACACGCATGCAAACACATCAACCACTCCAGATATGCTCAAGTGCACACATTCATGCTCATAAACTCTTCCAGCATCCTTCAATGTCACCTGAATATGACTGTGTATGTAAATATATACACTTTACTATGAAGACATGCCATGCGGCATGCTTTTCAAGACAAATCAAAGTAGCCCCCTGTTTACTTCATTAACAAATGGCCTTACTTTTATTGTGTGTGATGCATTACTGCAGGGTATTCTGAAGAAAAATGCTTTTATAATCTTTCATTAAAATGTAAAAGCTTTCTCCGCCTCTGAAACAACATTTTTGCTGACGCAACCGGCGCTGCATGGGCAGGAAGAAATAATATTATCCAGTAATATCATTGCGTAGCCTTTCAAGTCCTGCCCTATATTATTTCTTGATAAATAATACAATGTACAAGTCTCACATTAGGGAAATTGATTGGGTTGCTGTTGCTAAAGGAAATGAAAATCAGTAGGTTAACCCTAAAATAAAATAATAAATAAAATAAATAAAATAAAATATTAAAGTAAAAAATAACAAACTAGAATAAAATAGAAAAGTAAAAAAAAATTAATAGTAAAATAAACAAATAAAATAAAATAAAATAAAATTAAATTAAATAGAAAAGTAAAAAATATATCAAAGTAACAATTAAAATAAAACAAAATATTAAAGTAATAAAATAAAATAAATTAAAACATTAAAGTAAAAAAATATCAAAGTAAAAAATACAATAAAAAAAACAAACAAAAATAATACAATAAATTTAATTTAAAAAAATCAAAGTAAAATAAAGTAAAATAAAATATCAAAGTAAAAAATCAAAGTAAAAAAAAATCAAAGTAAAAAATAAAATATTAAAGTAAAAAAAAAAAATCAAACAAAAATAATACAATAAATTAAAATAAAAAGATCAAAGTAAAAAAAAATTAAAGTAAAAAATAAAATAAAATAGCAAAGCAATAAAATAAAAAAAATTAATATCAAAGTAAAAAATAAGATAAGATAAAATATCAGAAAACTAAAATGACAAAAGTAAAATATCAAAGTAAAAAAATGAAATACAATACAATAAAATAAAGTAATAATATAAAATATCAAAGTAAAAAATAAAATGAAAAAGTAACACATAAAATAAAATAGAATATCAAAGTTAAAAAAAAAACAAAGTTACCAAATAAAATAAATATTTAATAATACACACACACACACACGTTTGTTTCTGTGAATTGTGGGGACTTTCCATAGACTTCTATAGTTTTTATACTGACTAAACAATATTGTGTATCCCCTAACCCAACCTAAACCCTAAACCTACCCCTTACAGAAAACATGTTTGCATTGTTACATTTTCAGATAAACATCATTTAGTATTTGTAATAATTTTTTAACATTGTGGGGACCACAGACCGGGGGGACATTTGGTCCCCACAATGTAGCAAAAACAAGTACACACACACACACACACACATACACACAGTATGCATACATAAACTGATTACATTTTACAATTTCTTTTATATTTTTAAATACATTTTTTTATAAACCTTTATAATTGTTATTTAAAACATATGCCCTGGTGTGTCCAAGAGATGTTGGATGCTTCCAGTGTCATGTGCCAGCATCTTAAGCATGTGTTTAGCCGGTCCTCCGTGGGTGACTTCAGGTGTGTCAGGTTAAAGCTGGGGTGTGAACGTTCATCTGCTTCAGCTTTGTACGAAGCACATTTATTCTAATCAGCCACTGGCAGCTGAAGCATATCCATTAACACACATTTATTCTAATGGATGCAGAGGAGCGGTTAGCCGCCATGCTAATGGGGGTGTGTGTGACAGCGCAGTGCGCCGAGAGGCCAGCGGGGACTCGTGTGTGTCAGAGTGTGTGTCAGCTCTGTCTCACTATCAAGGCCACCATCACAAGTTATAAATGTTAATGCATTCTCCCTCAGATTGACACAAATGGGCACAGATGCGCGCTCACGCGTACTCACACACACACATTGATCTGAGCTTAACAGGCCAGTTTTATCTCAGCAGCGGTGGGTGGGTGGGATGAGAGAAGGAAAGCTGTGAGAGAGTGTGAATTCAATGATCCTCAGCCAGCTTGTCTCGAAAAACATGTAAAATGACTCTCAAATTTATGACCGAAACAACCCCCGCCAGCTCCCACCCACCCAGCGCGCTATACGCCACGAGACACCTGCGCTGGCAGAGACGTGATGTCCGCATGCCTCCGTTCTGTCTCCAACTTCACTTGCAGCTCAAGGACAAATGGAGGTCTGCTTTAAAGACCACATCAAAAACTTGCCAAAAGCATTCTGTCTTTCAACCTAAAACAGCGTTAAGGGTACTGGTAATCGAAACACCATTCTACGCCAGTCACAGAGCTGTCACGTGTCCTCACAAACATAGTGCTGGGAATCTTTCATCTCAGTTTTTGCATCAGTACAGGGGTGCAAGAGATTATTAAGATATTAATACTTTTATTCAGCAAGGATGAATTAAATAGTGACAATAAAGACTAACATTTTACAAAAAATCCCTTTAACACTAGCACTCTATTTCTATTTTATCTACTTGTTTTCTTTTTATTTAAACAAAAAATGACCCTCTAACACTAGCACTCTATTCTATTTTATCTACTCGTTTTCTTTTTCTTTTTTAAAAAACGACCCTCTAACACTAGCACTCTGTTCTATTTCTATTTTATCTACTTGTTTTCTTTTTCTTTAAAAAAAAAAAAAAACGACCCTCTAACACTAGCACTCTGTTCTATTTCTATTTTATCTACTTTTTTTTTTTTTTTTTTTTAAATGACCCTCTAACACTAGCACTCTATTCTATTTCTATTTTATCTACTTGTTTTCTTTTTCTTTTTAAAAAACGACCCTCTAACACTAGCACTCTATTCTATTTCTATTTTATCTACTTGTTTTCTTTTTTTTTTTTTTTAATGACCCTCTAACACTAGCACTCTATTCTATTTCTATTTTATCTACTTGTTTTCTTTTTCTTTTTTAAAAAACGACCCTCTAACACTAGCACTCTATTCTATTTCTATTTTATCTACTGTTATTCATTTAAAAAAATGACCATCTAACACTAGCACTCTATTCTATTTCTATTTTATCTACTTGGTTTCTTTTTATTTATTGAAAAAAACTTGACCCTCTAACACTAAAACTCTCTATTCTATTTGTATTTTTTCCACTTGTTTTCTTTTAATTTATTAAAAACCTTGACCCTCTAACGCTAGCACTTTCTATTCTATTTCTATTTCCTCTTTTTGTTTTCTTTTAAATTTTATAAAACACAACCCTCAATCACCTGCACTCTATTCTGTTTCTATTTTATCTACTTGTTTTCTTTTAATTTATATAAAAAAACAATCCATCATCACTAGCACTCTCTATTCTATTTCTATTTCTCTACTTGTTTTCTTTTAATTTAAAAAATGGCCCTCTAACACCAGTACTCTATTCTATTTCTATTTTATCTATTTTATATCTATTTTAACTTTTTTTATTTTAAAAAACTTGACCCTCTAACACTAACACTAGCACTCTCTATTCTATTTCTATTTTATCTACTTGTTTTCTTTTTATTTATAAAAATGACACTCTACCACTAGCACTCTATTCTATTTCTATTTTATGTACTTGTCTTCTTTTAATTTATAAAAAGCAACACTATCACTAGCACTCTATTCTATTTCTATTTTATCTACTTGTTTTCTTTTAATTTATAAAAAACAACCCTCTATCACCTGCACTTTATTCTATTTCTATTTTATCTACTTTTTTCTTTTTAACGACCCTCTAACAGTAGTACTCTGTTCTATTTCTATTTTTTTCTTTTTAACGACTCTCTAACAGTAGCACTCTATTCTATTTCTATTTTATCTACTTGTTTTCTTTTAATTTATAAAAAAACAACCCTTGACCCTCTAACACTAGCACTCTTAATTCTATTTTTATTTTATCTACTTGTTTTCTTTTAATTTATAAAAAAACAACCCTTGACCCTCTAACACTAGCACTCTTAATTCTATTTCTATTTTATCTACTTTTTTCTTTTTAACGACCCTCTAACAGTAGTACTCTGTTCTATTTCTATTTTTTTCTTTTTAACGACTCTCTAACAGTAGCACTCTATTCTATTTCTATTTTATCTACTTTTTTCTTTTTTATTAAAAAACTTGACCCTCTAACACTAGCACTCTCTATTCTATTTCTATTTATCTATTTGTTTCCTTTTTATTAAAAAAATGACCCTCTAACATTAGCACTCTATTTCAATTTTATCTACTTGTTTTCTCTTTATTTATTTTATTTATAAAGAACAACCCTCTAACACTAGCCTTCTCAGTTTTTCTATTACATTATCTTGTTTTCGTTTTATTTATTAGAAAAAATGACCTTTTAACACCAGTGTTCTCTGTTCTTTTTCTATTCTTTTAACTTGTTTTCTTCTTATTTATTTATTTATTTAAAAACAAAATTGACCCTCTAACACTAGTGTCCTCTATTCTTTTTATATTCTATCTACTCTATAAAATAAACAATTAAAATTAATTATAAACATTTTAATCATTGATATGACAACTAGTACATACTAAAAACATGCCATAAAATTGTTTCAAATTATCAATTAGCTTTGAAAATGACCTGTAGCGACCATAAATGCAGGTTGGTTATTTTCTATTTTCAATAACTAGAATTGCTAATAATTAAACATAAATTTTGAATTTTTTAGTGGATATTAAAAAAGTAGAAAGCAGTCAAAAAGCACACCTCCAAAAGAGAGCGGAAGACGTGTTCAGAGTCACCAGGGGTCTGATAGTACCTACTCCAGCACTGACCACTGAACCACAACATGTTACAGCAAAACCTAATCACAAAACCTAACAGCAACTGCCGAGTCCCAGGGGAACAGCGGCCCTGTTACCACAGAGCGAGGCTGAGGGTGTAAGAAATTACAGATGAACAGAGCAGAATCTTTATTTATCGCCACAAGACCAAGACTGATTTATTACCACGACTTTCCCACAATGTCGACACAGAAGGGACAATACGGGGACAATTGCCGTAGAACAGAGGCTGAAACAAGAGCTAATGTGGCTCAGAGGAACAGTTCTTGCCTTAAAGGGATAGTTCACCCAAAAATGAAAATATATCTATAATCATTTACTTAGTTTAATCACGCTGTTCCAAATTTGATGGCAGTCTCAATTTATATGGAAGTGAGTGGAATGCAATGAAAGCGAATGTGTTTTAAAGGAAGGAAGAAAAACAAAAAACATCCAGATCCCAGGACCCAGTGAACGACAACACCTTTTCACATTGATTTGAGCATGTTATCAGTTTTTTTCTTCTTTCTCTCTCCCTCTATGTCAGTTTGTCCACTTCAGCCTGCACTCTTTGATCAACGGTTCTAGCTTCTTCCCGTAAATCCTCCCGCCGTCATCCAATCAGCACAGCTAGGCCTGACGTCTCCATAAAACACCTCTTCCTCAACACTCCACAGATGATCCCAATCAAATGAAAGAGAAGAACACTCCTGTGGCCGATCTGTGGAGTTACGCTAATCTGTCCGCTTTCAGTCAGGGACGCCGTGTTTGATGGCTAAACACAAGCGGACGTTTGTTGCCATTTCGCTCTTGATGAAAGCCTGTTATTACCAGAGGCATTATAGAGCCGGTGGTGTTGAAGCGTCTCTGCTTTCATCTTCACTCGCCGTGGCCTCTTCATCTTGATTGGGATAAAGGGTAGACTATTGAGCTCTGGAGAAATGAACCTCCTTTTCTTTATCACACTAACACAAACACTCACACACACACACACACCTGACAACAAATAGACACTTGCAATCTTGCAAGAGATGTTTTCTCTAAATTTCGACATGAGTGCTCTGATATTTCTCAATTATTGTAGGACTGATAGAGTGAGATTTTTTTTTTTGGATAAGCTACACACACACAAACCTGCCCACACGCACACTGTGTACCACTGTGCCACCTGGAGGCTTATCTGTCATGACCTCGGATTTAGTGGCAATAGAAAATGATAAAGGATAGGACAGGCACTCTGAGAGGCAGTGAGGGATCACACTGATGCCGCTGAACCATGTCACCAGCGGCGACACACACACCGACGAGTGATCAAATAGGCAGTGCTAAAAAATGTTGACACTTACAGCTCTTACTGTGAAGACTGAGGGTGAAAATGGCACGGAGAGAAGAGATTACATGGGGAAAAAAAAAGAGAGAGCGACGGCCTGTATCTTATCTTGAACGTAGGGCTATTGGTCTCAAGCAACAATTTTTCACAATACATTTAAAGTTCAATTCAGGCGTTAGATTTTAAGCTCAACTGACATACAAAAAGATTTAGAAAATAACTGAAAATAAAATAATAACACACTGTTAAGACTTATACACTACTAGTCAAAAGTTTTTAAACAGTAAGATTTTTAATGCATTTTAAAGAAGTCTCTTCTGCTCACCAAGCCTGCATGATCCAAAGTACAGCAAAAACAGTAAAATGTTTAAATATTTTTACCATTTAAAATAACTGGTTTTTATTTGAATGTATTTTAAAATGTAATTTATTTGTGTGATTTCAAAGACAAATTTTTAGCATCATTACTCACATGATCCTTCAGAAATCATTCTAATATTCTGATTTGCTGCTCAAAAACTTTTTTTTAGTTAAAACATGTTAAAAACAGCTGAGTAGAATTTTTAAAAGTTTTTTTTAATGAATAGAAAGTTTAGAAGAACAGCATTAATCTAAAATAGAAATCGTTTGTAACATTATAAATGTCTTTATCATCACTTTTGATCAATTTAAAGCATCCTAAATAAAATTATTAATTTCTGCAATTTCTTTCTCAAAAATGTTTATATATATATATATATATATATATATATATAATGCTGATCTTTGCATCTTTCTATTCATCAAAAAATCCTGAAAAAACTGTTTTTATTATTATATTGATAATAATAACAATAAAAATGTTTCTTGAACAGAAAATCAGCATATTAGAATGATTTCTGAAGGATCATGTGACCCTTAAGACTGGAGTAATGACGCTGAAAATGTAGCTTTGATCACAGTAATAAATTACATTTTAAATTACATTCAGATAGAAAGCAGTTATTTTAAATAGTACAAATATTTCACAATATTACTGCTTTTGTTGTATTTTGGATCAAATAAATACAGGCTTGGTGAGCATTAAAAATCTTACTGTTCAAAAACTTTTGACTGGTAGTGCATATCATATGTGACAAAGAAATATTCTGTACAAGTTCAATATAGTACAAGTTAAGCCCAATCAATAGCACATGCAGCATAATGTTGATTACAATGTGGATAAAATGTTAAAATATTTACTGTTTCAAAACCATAGCTATATGGATGTGTAAAATTATAGCCAATCTTACCTTTGTTTTCATGACATTGCAATGGCTAAAATCGTAAAATGCCCATAAAAATGATGATTTAAAATGCTCTGCAGGTCAAATAGTTTGTAATACTTTTTAATAAGGTGCCATCAGTTAATGCACTTTAGTTAAAGTATTTTTAATTGTTAGTTTGCGTTAACCAATGTAGTTAAAGGGATAGTTCACTCATAATTTACTCACCTTCAAGCCATCCTAGGTGTATATGACTTTCTTCTTTCAGATGAATACAACTGGAGTTGTGAAAAGATCTTCTAAGCTTTATAATGGAAGTGAATGGGTGTTGAGATTTTGAAGTCCAATAAAGTGCATCCATCCATCATAAAAGTACTCCACATGCCTCCAGGGAGTTAATAAAGGCCTTCTGAAGCAAATCGATGCATTTGTGTAAGAAAAATATCTATATTTAATACTTTATAAACTCTAATCTCAAGCCTCTGCTAACTGTCGAACGAGAAGTGATTGGTGACTGGTCATGATACTAGCATATTCTCACTGGAGCTTACGCTATGCCTACGTCCTATATCCTAAGCCATATGCTTAGCGTAGTTAGCGGAGGCTAGAGATTATGGTTTATAAAGTTTTAAATATGAATGTTTTTCTTACACAAATGCATCAATTTGCTTCAGAAGGCCTTTATTAACTCCCTGGAGCCGTGTGGTGTACTTTTTATGATGAGTGGATGCACTTCATTGGTTTCGAAATCTCAACACCCATTCACTGCCATTATAAAGCTTGGAAGAGCCAGAACATTTTTTAATATAACTCTGATTGTATTAGTCTGAAAGAAGAAAGTCACATACACTTAGGATGGCTTGAAGTAAGAATTGCCCCTAAACTTAAAAGTGACTGAATCATGTCTGTGTAAAGTTATAATCAACTTTATCATGAAAAGCTTTAAAACGCGGTAACTTTTACACAGTATCTGCACAAGCATACCCAGAAGGCAGGTGACATAACTTCCTTGTTTACATGGAGCTCAGCAAGCGGTTTGCCAGACTGTTGTCTTGAAACAGCAGAAGAGCATAAACATCTCCTTCCTGTCGTCTGCATACGTTCCAAATGTCTGATGTTACAATCCATCCAGAAACAGTATAAACAAAAAGCTGTCCTCTACATACCTGAGTCCAGGTGTGTGACAACACCACTAACTTTCTTTGTATAAACAGTTCAAATATTGAAAAACTTTAATTCATATTATATTATAAGCCAGGTCAAATCACCACATTATTTTAGAAAACAATATGGTGAGGCCAATGTGGCCATTATTCACAGATGACGGGTATAAAAAAGATCTGTGCCTTGCTTAATCTCAACAGTTTATTCTAGTAAGGCATGGGAAAGCGCTTAACTGCTGCAGCTCATTTAACACACTGCCAAAACTTAATTAAAAAGAAAAAAAAAAAAGAGACATTCTAATGGGAAATTTAGTCACAACACAAGACACAAACAAATAATGTCTCGTAATGGAACAAATCAGATAGCCATAACATTACAGTCCCATTTTCACGTACATGGGTATTTAAGAGGCTTAATGTGCTGAATTTACTTGTTAATACAGTGAGACTTCCTCCAGCAGGGCCATTACGCTGCGGACATAATGCCCATCACGGGGCCGAACGATGTAGTGTTTGCTCTGTCATAAACACACAGACTCTCACACACACACTGAGCTCATGTGATCCAAAGACTGTAATATTGCCCAACATAGCCTATCACGCCTCAAGTATTGCCAAGACCGTGAAACAGTGAGCTCATCTATACCGTGGCCAAGAGCACCATTTGCCCTGTGGTAATGTCTACAACTAGTGGTGTGTAAAGAAACCAATATATAACAAGCCCTTTGTGTAACTGTGCATATGTTTGTGTGTTTAATTGGTGTTTTTGGTCATTTGATCATGATGAGTCTTCATCTTAAATGACTGGTTAAAAAATAAATATTATGACATCATTTGCTCACCTTCGTGTCATTCCAAACCTGTATGACCTTTTTTTTTTAACATAGAACAAGAAACAGAGTTACAAAAAGAAGTAATTTTAACACATCTGCAACCCTAGAGGATTAATCAGGAAAGCAACAATTTGTTGATAAATGGATATATAGATAGAATGATGGCTATAATAATGGAGAGAACAATACAATAATAGACTGAATAATAGATAGAATGATAAAATGAACAAATGAAACAAGATACACAGATAGCTGGAAAAAAACATTACTAAGACAGACAGAATAAACTATCAAAAAATATAGATCTGTAGAACTATAGAATGGTAAAATGAATGATAGAACTATAGAACAATAGAATAATAGAACGATAGAACGATAGATAGATAGATAGATGATATATAGAATGACAGATAGATAAAACAAGATAGAACGATAGATAAAAAATAGACAAAGGATAGATAGAGCGACAGAGCAATAGAACAATAGACAGAATGATAGAACAATAGAACGGCAGAACTATAGAAAATAGATAGATAGATAGACAGACAGACAGACAGACAGACAGACAGACAGACAGACAGACAGACAGACAGACAGACAGACAGACAGACAGACAGATAGATAAAATAATAGAATGACAGAACGATGGATAGATAGATAGATAGACAGATAGATAGATAGATAGACAGAGCAATAGATAGAACGATATGTAGAACGACAGATAGAATGATAGAACTATATATTGAAAGACAGATAGAACAATAGATAGAACGACAGAATGACAGAACGATAGAAAACGATAGAACGATAGATAAAAGGATAGAATGACAGATAGACAGGTAGAACGATAGATAGAACGATAGCTAGTACAATAGATGGAATGATAGAATGATAGAATAACAGAACAATAGACAGATAGAGCGATAGAGCAATAGAATGATAGATAGATAGATAGATAGATAGATAGATAGATAGATAGACATAGAATGACAGATACAAGATAGAACAAGATAGAACAATAGATAAAATAATAAACAGAATGATAGATAGAGCGACAGAGCAATAGAATGATAGACAGAATGATAGAACGATAGAACGACAGAACGACAGAACGATAGAAAACGATAGAATGATAGATAGATAAAACGACAGAATGACAGATAGAACGACAAATAGAGCGATAGAGTGATATATAGAACAATATATAGAACAATAGAATGACAGAACAATAGACAGATAGAGTGATAGAGCAATAGAACGATAGAACGATAGATAGATAGATAGATCCATAAGTCCATAATTTACATAATAAATAATAAATAATAGTTTATTATTTTAAAATGCCCAACTTTACAGCAGAAAAAAAATGTTTACAGCCTGGTACAAAAAGTGGTTTTGATCTATATAGTTAAATTTGCCCTTCATGTCAACTGTGAGGGGGGTGAATTTTTTTTATAACTCATCCGTTTAAATTATATTAAGCCTTAAAGTTCTGCATAATTTAGGGCGTGGCCACTTGAGTGACAGGTGGATTGCCGCTGCTGTCACCACCGTCGCGCTAGACGGACGTGGTTTCAGCAACCAGCTCCACCCACGTCCCGCCGCTTTGCCCATTTTCGATTATCCGGGAGTGACATGCAGTGACGCGATTCCAAGATGGCCACGGCCGACTCCCGCCCACTAAGAGCTTCAAAAACGCTCTTCAGAAACCTACGGGTGACGTCACGGACACTACATCCATATTTTTTACAGTCTATGGTTGTAAGGCCTCATGCACCGAACCGAGATGCCCGTACCATGACGGTTCGGTACGAATGTACTGTTACACCCTTAATAGATGTAGAATAATATCATCACAAGAACGACAGAACGGTAGAACAATGGAATGATAGACAGAATGATAGAATGATAGTCAATGGCTACCGTCAACCGCTTGTTCATCAACAGTCTTAAAAATTTAACAGAAGAAAGAAACTTCTGTCGTTCTATCTATCATCTATCGTTCTATTTTTCAGAATTTTCATTTGTGAGTAACCTATCCCTTTAATTCAAATCCACACTCTTGAATGAGCCAGTTCTTTAGCTCTCAGTTTTGCACCACCCTGGCGCATATTCAGACTTTAAAATCACTGGTGCTTGCATGTCATGTAACTGATCGCAACCTGCCAAGTAGTAATAAGCAAAAAATGCAAATAACATAAAAACGTTACGCTGTCTTTCTGTAAAAACTGAGACTTTCTTTCCGCTGTCAGTATGTAGCAATCAGCATGGAGTGCAGTATATCTACAGCTACAAAAGAGGCAGCACAGTTCTGTGTATTACATTATCAAACATTACTGGATGGATCTGTTGCACTTACAGCTCTATGATGCATCACAAATGGTTCTCCAGCGCTCTGTCAGGCCGTAACTATAGTTAACTGGCGAGCGCTTCAGTGAGCTCATATTTGCCTGACATTACAACAGCAGCTGCAGCTTAAGTCTCAGTGATGAGGTCATCCTTACTTGACATCTGGGTCCAAGACAGCTGTGTTTTGGCACATATAGAGCCTGTTCTGACGTAGCTGCCCAATACCGCACCCACAAACGGCTGGGTCAATGCCACATCGGTGTATATTCTTGGCTGAGATTTCCAGACACCATCATTCCCACTATGCATCAATCATTCGCTCATATCAAAATGATCAGCATCATCTGCGCCTCAGGTTCAAACACTGCTGCGTTGGGTTGCGTCTATGAGAGCTAGATCAAATGTAAAGAGAGGCATTAATCACTCGTGCTGGCCTTCTTGCAGCTGGCCTGCTCATCCGGTGGGAGATTTTTATGAATTATATCACTTTGATTTATTGCACGTCAAGAAATCAGGTCTATTGTTTCTTTTTCTTTATTATTATTATTTTTTTTTACAGCTCAAGAACAGGTCAACGTTAGTTCCTCCTGTGCTGTACATCCCGAGGGCGAGCATTGCAGGCAGCGAGATTTTTTTGAGAGGTGGAGTGAGAGGAAGTGAGGATCATTCATTTGTCTTTGTTTAGAGTGAGCTGCTCTTTGGAGCCAATCGATTTTGATTCCCGGCTAAGATTCTGCTCTAGTGCTGGCATAGAGCGAGGGAAGGCTTGCACGCATCGGCGAGGGTGAGAAATATGTGACGCAGACGCAGATGCTGGCCGTCTTTTTGAGTTAGCTCATCAAAGCAGACATTTCCATGAGATGTCCAGTGCTAACTGCTTGTGCAACAGACAGGAAGTAGGGTCAATCTGGTTATGCGACATAGTCCAATCTTCCAGACTATTAAGGAACTCCCTTCTCTCGCATTCTCTCGTACTCAGGCTGTTTCTCTCTCTAACTCTGTCTTTTCAGCCCGAGGAACATGCTGTTCCGCCAGTAGCAGCTGTTTGCACAACTCAGTCCCATATGGAATGATAACCAGTCATGGTTCTCCATCTGAAACGCTTTTGCCTTCCTTCAGTCCCTTAAAACAAAGCCCACACGGTGACCCTAAGAGAAAACCTCCAAATGTGTTTTGGAAGAAATGCGCAATGATGATGTGAAAAGTGGACCAAGCACAAGGTCATCGTGACACTGGATCATGTAGTGAGTGTTTACACAAGTGCCAAAATATTACTCACATCCAGTAAGAATGAACATATTTCATCTAGAGCGTACTTGTCACTTTATAGTTTAACAGTCTTGTGTATTCATTACAAATCAGTCTTATTTATAACATATTCTTGTTACAAATTAAATTACAATAAAATATAATTAAAAATTAATCATGAAGGATTAACGTTAAGGTAATTTAATTTCAATACAATTTAAATTATATAAGAATGTTTTATAATTAAAAATATATTATAAAATATAATTAAAGTAATTATTTGAATACTGAACAAATGCACATTAAATAACTTTGGCAGCAAAATATATAATTTAATATATGATTATAATACTATATGATATATATGTATAATACTATATAATTATAATACATATTATATGTTTAATATATAATGTAATTAATAACTTAAAAATAACTCTAAAAAATAAAAAAATTAAATGTATAATTTACAATAAAAATTTTAAATAAATATGTGTGTGTGCGCATTACATATTTATTATATCATTAATATATATATATTAATAGCATATATATTTAACATAAAACAGATAAATGCAATTAAAAAGTAAATATATTTTACAAAACTATAATTAAAATATCAATTAAAAATGATTCTACATGTTACGTAAATGCATTTAAAAAATAAAGCAAATTAAGTAATTCAATTTAAATATAATTTAAATAATATTAATATTATATATAAGAATGTTTTATAATTAAAATATAATATAAAATATAATTTAAATAATTATTTGAATACTGAACAAATCCATGTTAACTAAATTTACTATCTAGCCTTTTTATAATTTAATATATATTATATATATATATATATATATATATATATATATATATATATATATATATATATATATATATATATATAATTATAATATATATTATATGATTAATATATAACATTATTAATATAGAATTTAAAATGTCTTTTTTATAAAACTTCATAAATATATTTAATAACACAAGACAGATAAATATCATTAAAAAACGAAATATAGTGAGAATTATTTGTAATAAAAAATATCAATTAAGTATTATTTTGCATATTATGTAAATTCATTAAAAATAAAGCATGAAGGATTAACATTAAAATAATTTAATTTAATTATGATTTAAATAATATTATGTATAAGAATGTTTTATAATTAAATGTATAATATAAAACAATTTAAAATAATTATATTATATTAATTATTTATATTATAATTATATTAGTACTGAACAAATTATGGCAGCAAAACATATACAATATTTAATTAATATATAATTAAAATGTATTTTTTCAAATTTATAACATTTATAATAAAAATGTAACAAATGTATTGTGTGTATGTGTGTGCATATTACATATTTTATATAATATCATGAATATATTTAATAGCAAAACAGATACATATGATTAAAAATGTATATTTATATATATTTATATTATCATATATATTACACATTCGTGTATACACACACACACATGAATGTGTGATACATGTATGATATATGATTTTTTATATATATTATGTCTAAATATATTTAAAAATTATTTATATTTAAAATATCAATTGAATGCACTTTGACAAAAATGCAACTAAGCCACCAAAACATGTAAACAAAAACTAAACTAAGTCAGTCCCGAATGTACATTTGCAATCCTATCAAACCTTTTCAAACGAAAAGTAAAAAAATACCCATGTGACAAATCTATGATAAATCTCACAACTCCAGCAGCGCTTGTGAATAAACTTTTAAGCAGATGGAGTTATTATAAGAGTGTTGAAGGAAGTGGAAGATTTATTCGCTGTGGAAACGACAGTCAGATCGAGCTCTCATGAGAACGACACGTCTCCGTAATGGACGAGAACATCAGCGGCCATATCAGCTGTTAGTACAACTCGCTGCCCGAGATGGCGGAGATATGTAGACAGATCTCAGGCAGTAGTGAGGAATAACAACAGTGCTGGAGTGAGACAGGGCTACATGTGTATGACAGGGACAGAGGAGACACGGCAGCATCCGGATGTGTCTGTCTGTGTGCTTTCCTCTCTCTCCCCCCCCTCTCTCTCTCTCAAATCCTTTCATTTGTGAAATGAGACATTTGTGATGGTGTTTCTAGTGCTAACAGCTGGAGGGATGTGTTTCCTGCCTGATCAGTGGTCTGGATAGAGCTCTGGAGAATGGTTTGAAGCATGTGTACTACACCTTTCCTCTGGCCTTTGTGTGCCCTCATCTACAGAACAGAGGTGGCACGCACATGCATCTTGCAAATGCGCATTAGCATCATTATAAACAACAACAACTGCAACTCCTTGAGCTCTCGGCTTTCTTTTCGCTTTCTGTCTGGAGCCCAGCCCTCCAGCTCCTGAGTGCTCCCACTAAAAGCCCCTTTCCTTCCTCACACAGCTGCTAATGCACGGATAATGAGATTGGTGAGAGGCTGATAGAGGCTCAGAGATACTAACATTCTGACTACATCACCCATAATTCAATTGGGCCAGCTTGGCCGTCTTCCTTTTGTTTGCGAGCAGGAGGTTTTAAGGCCACACCACTCCCATATCCTCCTCCTTGTTTCTGGCTGTGTTTGGACTGGCATGCTATCATACAGAGGCATCACGCAGCTGTTTTTTTAAGGGGAACCAGTCGCAATTCTGGCCAGATTTGTGCCTTAAGTGAGAAAGAAACGCTTTTTAAAAACTTCATTTGCAAAAATATAACCAGAAGATACTAAATGGGATTACTGACCACAAACTTTATCTGACTTCACCTTTCATTTCAAATTAAAATATAAACATTAATACATTATTTGATGTTAAAAAAATAGGCAAAAGTAGATGAAGGATATACACTCATCTTTCACATATGAGGTAATCTCAGAATGCATTATAAATGTTGATTATAAATGTATTTTAATTTCATTCAGTATTCAAGCATTGCTAAAAGTAGTTAAATCTAATTAGAAACTAATTTTGTTAGCCAATACTTAGGGCCCTATGATTTCCGAACACACTGAACACATAAATATAATCTCCAGAAAACACAGAATTTAGTAAAAATAAAACCGAATTTGAGAAAAAATAAAAAGTATTTCACTGGGCCTTACAATGTTTTTGTTAAACTTAAATTGTTAATAAATTGTGTAAGTTTCATGATTTCAATTTAAATTAAAATGGAAAAAAAATAGAATTTAGTAAAAAAAAAAAAAAAAATCTGAAAAAAAAAAATAAATAAAACATATTTCATAAGGCCTTAAAATGTAATTTTTGTTAAACTTGGTGTTTTGTTAAACTTGGTGTTGGTAAATTGTGTAAGTTTCATGATTTCAATTCAAATTAAATTGAAAAAAAAAAAAGAGAGTTTGCTAAAAATAAAACATTTCATAGGGCCTTAAAGCTTAATTTTTGTTAAACTTAAATTGTTAAATTGTGTAGGATTTATGATTTCAGTTCAAATAAAACGGAAAAAAGACAGAATTTGGTAAAAATAAAACTGAATTTGAGAAAAAATATTATGTATTTCATAGGGCCTTAAAATGTCATTTTTGTCAAGCTTAAATTGTTATTAAATTGTGTACGTTTCATGATTTCAATTCACATGAAAATGGAAAAAAATGAATTTGATAAAAATAAAACTGAATTTGAGGAAAAAATAAAACGTATTTCATAGGGCCTTAAAATGGAATTTTTGTTAAACTTCAATTGTTGTCAAATTGTGTACATTTTTATGATTTCAAAATAAAACAAAAAAAGAAACAGAGTTTAGTAAAAATAAAATTGAATTTGAGAAAAAAATAAAATGTAAATCACAGGACCATAAATAAAAAAAAAATAATAATAAATAAAACCGAATTGGAGAAAAAAAATATTTCATAGGGCCTTAAATGCATTATTTATGTATTTAATGTACATTTATGTTCAAATGTATGGTGTCAGATTTTTGTAAAGAAATTAACAGTTTTATTCAACAAGTATTGATGAAAGGTAAAAGATTTCTTTTTCTATTGCAGCTAAAACAGTAAAAGAATATTTTTTTTAAATGATAATAATATTTCATAATATTACAGTTTTTACTGTAATCTTGATTAAATAAACAAAGCTTTAGTGAGTATAAGAACCGAAATATGCAACACAGCAAGGTCTTATGACAATATACTGTGTTTGAAATGTTTATTGTTGCATAACATGCAGTTTTCCCTTAGGGTAGTGTATTCTCAGTACATAGTATTCCAACCTCCGGTCAAAAAAAAGCCGGTAATTTAAGCATTAAAAAACACTATTGAGAACAACAAAGTAGAGGCAGCCCACACATTAGGGATGTTTGGATAGATCATTATGGTTTAATCAACCCATTAGAAACGCAAAAAAAATGCGGTTAAAAAAAGAAAACCCAAACAGGGAGAATTTCTCTGAAAAAACGAGTCCAGATCCCAGATAACCCTTTATAAAAGAATAAAGCTTTGAATTACAAAATCCCAAGAACAAGACATTGGCAACAGGCCTTCATGGCTCAATTTCATATTGGACTCTACCGGCGTGCCTGTTTTTCTTTTTTTTTTTTTTTTTTTTTTCGACGCAATATCGCAGGCAAGAGGAAGGCGCATTATGTTATACAAATCATCTGTGAGTGAAAGGGAGTGAGAAGCCACCATTTTATATAACCGGAATGCGCCTGGTGCTTATTGCTTCCCGAGCCCATTTCATTGTGTCGCAATAGATCTCGTTTATGCTTTCGCTGTCCTGTGCTCTGCTTTGTCCATTACTTTCCCCGGCGAGACAACTACAAAAAAACAAGGCATCTGTTTTCAATCACTGTGGGCCCACACCAAAACCGAACGGCAACAACACAACACACACCACACACACAGACGGTGAACCCGTGGAGAGGGAAACACACTTCACAGAACATTTAGGAAATGGGAATTTGATGTCAATGGTGGAAGACAAAGAGCAATCACATCTTTCCTTTCTCTTTCTTCCCCCGCTCTTTCCGGCCCCATAACGAGAAGAAGAATCTCAAAGCGACGGAGGTTGGATTTTTAAACACGACATGGTGTTGGATTTCAGTGGTTTGCCTTTATTATACATAAAGTATGTACACTTAGGGGAGAAAAGGAACATTATATTTCTCAGCTCGTCCATTTTTAGCCTGGCTGAGTGACTTGTGCTAAGAACATTTAGGAACAGTTAGGAAGTGCTATTCTGCGCTATGCTTTGCTAAGCAACTACAAAAGGTAATTCACTTGTATGCAGACTTAATGCAACTTCTTTGTCTTTGGCTTAGCATATCCCCTGAGAACAGTGAATGCTAACAAATAAGAAAGCGTTCCCATAGCAAACTAAATAAATAGTAACAACTCAGGACTGATGTTAGAGCCATCAAATGCAATAATAAATAAAAGATTTCACATTCTACAGGATTTTAAAAGATTAGCATCATCATAAGTACTGCTCATATGTACTACTTTTTTTAAAGCTAAGGAAAGGTGTGCTTTTTACATTACTTAGTTATCAAACTTACATTTTCATCTGGCAAATGATAAAATAGGAAAAAAAACACTAAAGGACAGTACATTAGTGTTAGTATGAATGTGTGTGTGTGTGTGTGTGAGCGTGTGTGTTTATATATATATATATATATATATATATTAGCTAATAGAAATGAACAGAAATGTGCTAAAAATGACATTCTATCTATATACATATATATATTTTAATACAATAAAATATATATATACATATTAAATTATTGTATTATTAAATGATTATATGCATACATATATGTAGATATATTTTATTGTATTGTTTATGAAAACAAACACTTTTATTTGGGATGCGATTACCCATGATTAATCTTTTGACAGCAATACTTTCAATACTCTGAAAGAATATTTATCTGTTGTTAATAAATATGTTCATGATATCATATATTATATATTATATATATTTATATATAACAATACAATAATATAATCAATAAAAACAAATAGTTTTGTATGTTTTTTTTGTACTTATATCATTATTTATATATATGATTCATTCTTGTATTATTATATGCATAAAATATAAAAATGTAGATACATTTTATTGTATTGTTATTATATATATATATATATAACTATAAAATGTGTGTGTATATCTATATATTATTTAATTATATTTTTATATATATATATATATACACATGATTCATTATTTTACTATTATATGTATATACATTTTTTGTGTTATATATATATATATATATAAAAAAACTATAAAATGTGTGTGTATATATATATTATTTAATTATATTTTATATATATATATATATAAATGCATTTAAAATTGATAACACACACAAAATTATATATATATATAATTTGTGTGTGTGTTTTTATCAATTTTAAATGCATTTATATATATATATATATATATATATATATATATAAAAATATAATATAATATAATATACATACATATATATATGTATATATGTATATATTTTTAATATACATATATATATATATATATATATACTTTTAAAGTACTAATATGTACCTTTAAGGTACTTATATGTACTGTTTAGGGGTAGGTTAGGTACAAAAATGTACCTTTTCACTTTTGTACCTTAGGGTAGCGCCCCAGCGACATAACTGTACCTTTTTTTCTGAGAGTGTATAATGCTGCTGTACTTTTATTTTCACTTTTTAGGTTTGAAATCGTAAATCATGAAATTTGAAATCATGAAATCATGACAAAAACGCCAATATTGTTCATCTTAAAATACAGGGAACCCTAGCAACCCTCATAACACCTAAGCAACCTAACTGCAACACCTCAGCACCCACCCTAGCATCATGTCAGTGCTTTTTTCCCTGGGTGAGCACCACGCATATTCTACAGAAAAGAACAAAAATCTAGTTTAATACAGTAGCTGGATAAAAATTGAAAGCTAGATTCGGGCAATTCAGCTAAACTGGTGTGCTCCAAGGTTTCCTAACACTCAGGCTAGACATAAATTTGTCTGTGTGTGTGTGTGTGTGTGAGAGTGTGTATGTGTGTGGAAGACCTGCCAGTCACCCAGCAGTAGGAATCTTTGCGACAGGTGCAGCTCAGACTCCCACAGCGTAATTCACGTCTGGGCTTAAGGTGTGATGGGGACTGGCAAACACACACACACACACACACACACACACACATACACTCTAATTACCAACCTGACCTTGGTTAGGTTATTACGAACACTTTCTACTGCAGGGAACGCTTTTCCCTGCAACTTTTTGGGCCGAATGAAAACATGAATGAGGAAACCACTGAGGTTATGTGAAGAAACGATAAGTCCCCTCACAGCAGACAGAAAGGGGAAACAATTTAACTTCAATTTGAAGTTGTTGCACTGGTTTATTCACACGAGGTGTCCGTGAGGATGGAAAGGCCCTCTTCTTTAAGGAGCAATTATTCACCCTCATTTAGCGCTACCGGAACGCCATGATATGCGCAAAATTGAGAACGGAGAAGAATGAGAGCATTTTCCACACTTCCCCTCATATAATACCCTGAGGGAATTTTTTCCGCCTCCTGCTATACGGCTATATTAAAAACAAAACCATTTTTAAGCTTGAGAATATGCTTCAAGTAAGCAATGCTACTAAGTCATGAAGGTAATACAATTACAGTTCGCAAAGACATGTAAATACACACCCGTGCACACAATGCAAATCTCTATGCAGGCATTAAAAATAAGACCTTCGCTTGCACGCACACACACCCTCATAATACTATCTGAGTGTTCACAGTTATTCAGATGGCCCGGGGAAAGAAATCATAATGGAAGCCAAAGGTGCAGCAAAACCTTTAATATTACCACTTTGCTGCTGTTCATAAAAAGCCAAGGACCAACTGGACTCACACACACTCATTCAGACAGACTAGTTTAATCCAGCAGTTACATAATGTAATGCTAATGAGGACATTCAAACATGTCTAGCCATCTAAAGCTGTTAAATTACAGAAAGATGACCTCAGTATCAATAAAAGATTACTAACATTACATTTTACAATGCTAATGGCTAACATTTCAAGTATTGATTCGACTCGAGAGCGAATTTTCATTTACATTTTTATAGCCTCATCACGCAACACCAAAAAGTCTAGTCTTGGATTTACATATTCAAAACTCTGACGCTGGCCCTCAGGATAACCGCTGAAACAGCACTCCTACAGGTTTACGTTCCCTCCCATCCACAGCAGTCAATGCCCCCAAGCTGGTTCCATCAAACCGAGGTACAAATTCACTTTCCAGAACCTTCACTTTGTGCTGGGTGATATGAAATTGTTCATATCAGCAGATATCGATAATTATTGCATTAAATTTCAAATCTTTATTGCCTTCAAGTTTAAAGGCAGATTTTTGCTCCTAAGTGAAAGCTAAACTCTTTATGGGCAGAATAAACATGACAAAGGCTACGTACACACTGCAGCTAAATTTGCTGCTTAAATCGAGTTCTGTATGCACATAATTCACTAAAATACGGGAGTGACAACCACATTCGACAACCGTATTAACTCTCGAAAAATACAGGTAGTAACAATTTACAGAAATTTTATGCAGTGTGTACGAAAACTGAACAACTTGTTTTTAATGACATATTTGAATGTCTGTATGTGAGACGCAAGAGTCTTAAAGGGGTCATATGATGTTTCTAAAAAGAACATTATTTTGTGCATTTTGTGTATTTGGTGTAAAGCAATGCGTTTACGCAGTCTGAGGTTCAAAAAACACATTATTTTCCACATACTGTACATTATTGATGCTCCTCTCTGTCCCGCCTTTCTGAAACTCATCAATTTTTACAAAGCTCACTGTTCTGAAAGCATGGTATGCTTTGATTAGCCAGCTATTTAATGCTTTGTGATTGGCCAAATACCTCAAGCATGTGATGGAAATGTTACGCCCCTTACCATGTTGCGATGCCGTGTCTCGGCGCGACGAGACAAAAACAATAAAACTCATTATAAATGATAAATTTATTGCATCCAGTGAGGACATAGTTACCGATTACAATGACCCATACTGTCTTTTTACGTGTTGTGTTGCGTTGCTACACGCCGCGTAAACATAATACCATGTCTGCATTTGTGATCGTAGAAATGACAAACAAACAGCACTACTCTATACTGCTCAAAACTCGTGTTTAAATAACCAGTAGCAAATTCTTTAAATATGAAAACGTACTTACAGGCTGTGAGTCAGAAGCGCCAGACTGTCCTTGCAACGTTGGAATTGCCCCACTTTATAGTGTGCACAGCCGGCATTGTAGGCTATTCTCCCAGGTTCAGGAAACAATCCTCAGTAAAATGTGCTGCACACACTTGTATATTTTTGTTGTACTGTTATGGAACAGTGCTAACTTAACTTAACCACTGATTTCTAGTTGTGTACTCATTTGGAAGGCCAAACAAAGTAATTTCACTTTGGCAACGAAACACAGGAAATCTTCAAGAATTGGCTAAAAACACATCTCTTCGATCTTTATTTAAGCCTCTAACTCTAGCACTCTCTATTCTAATTCTATTCTTTAAAAAAATAAAAATAAAATAAAAAAAAACTTGCCCTTTTAGACCTATACTCTATTAATTTACTTACTGCTCGTTTTATTAAAAAAATTAACACTAGGTTCTCTGTTCTTTTTTTAAAGCCTCTAACACTAGCTTGCTTTTTCTTGTTCTATTTTATCTGTTTTCTTTTTGTTTATTATATAATTTTAAAAAACTTTGCTACGTCTATTGCATTAGACTTATAGTCATAGCACTTGCATGTTATTGCACCGTTTTGATTGCTTCCATTGTCCTCTATTGTAAGTCTGCTAAATGTCTAAATGTAATGTAAATGTAAATTGCTGAATACGTAATGCAATTAATTTACTGCCTTAGATGCAGCCATTCTAATGATCGACAAAACACAGATCTCCATCATTCGCTTGTCAAAAACCTTGTTAACTCCATTTGAGCATGATTCTCAGAAAATGTTAAGTGCAAGTGTCTGATCATATATAAAGCCACAACGCCAACTCTGATGACGCATTGTTTGAATATTGGGGGAAAAAACTTAATTTTGTAAATAAGTCATGCTGTTTCGTTCCGCTTTTGGGGCATTATTGAAGAAATTATATCACAATAATTATCATCATCGTTTTATAGCCCAGTCCCTTACTGGGTCCATTACAACCTTTAAAAATGGCTAAAGACTAACTGAGTGCCAACTTTGGTTCTCTCTTTTCTCTCTGTTCTGCTGTTGAACTTCTATCCTAGTTTCTGCAATTTACTCTTGCAAGGTGAAACAGCAAAATATGTATGAATATTGTTTTATAATTTATAATCAAGTCCCTAATTGCTTTTATAAAAGTTAAATGTAAATGTAAATGTGGACATCCTGGAATGTACAGATTGTTTTATAGCAGCTGAGGCAAAAACTGATGGTATGACAATATACAATAAACACACATACGCCCTAATCGGACAGGACTTGTTTTTATCCACGAGACAAGTCAGGTAAGTTTGTGTTCCACAAAGACATACTTTGTGATTTTAATCCGGTCCGATTTGAGCAAATCTGTGTTTTCCTCATACAACAAAACCTAAAAATTAAAAAGGAAATTACCTGAAGTTTTTCGGCTAACTCCTCTGAGAAATCGAATCCCATCCAGACAGGAATGTCTGTGATTATGGTACATTATTTTCACAGTGATTCTCCTCATTATTTTGACATTAGTTGAACACGGTGGAATTTCTCATTGCAATACCTGGTGTACCTTCGTTATGAATTTCTGCAAACTTTTTCAGTAAAATTGGTGGTTTAAAGGAGAAGTCCACCTCCAGAACAAACATTTACAGATAATCTACTCACTCCCCTGTCATCCAAGATGTTCATGTCTTTCTTTCTTCAGCCGTAAAAAGAAATTATGTTTTTTGAGGGAAACATTTCAGGATTTTTCTCCATATAATGGACTTCTATGGTGCCCCGATTTTGAACTTCCAAACTGCAGTTTAAATGCAGCTCCAAACGATCCCAAATGCGGTTGTAAATGATCCCAGCCAAGGAAAAAGGGTCTTATCTAGCGAAACGATCGGTTATTATCATTTAAAAAATACAATTTAAATACTTTTTAATCTCAAAAGCTCATCTTGTCTTGCTCTCCCTGAACTCTGTATTATGGTTCAAGACAGTAAGGGTATGTTGAAAAACTCCAATCGTATTTTCTCCCTCAACGTCATTTCAAAACCATCCTACATCACTGCAGAAGTACCGACCCAGTCTTTGCAAAGTGAACAAGCAAAGAAGATCAAACACCTTTAACAAAAAAGGTAAAACAGTGATACAAGACGATTTTGAAGTTGAGGGAGAACATGAGATGGGAGTTTTTCGACATACCCTAACTGTCATGAACCGGAACAAAAACAGTCCAGGCAGAGCAAGACAAGACGAGCATATGACATTAAAAAGTATATGAATTGTGTTATTTTTATGAAAATAACCGATTGTTTCGCTAGATAAGACCCTTCTTCCTCGGCTGGGATTGTTTACAACCGCATTTGGGATCGTTTAAAGCCGCATTTTGGAAGTTCAAAATCGGGGCACCATACCAGTCCATGTTATGGAGAAAAATCCTGAAATGTTTCCCTCAAAAACATCATTTCTTTATGGCTGAAGAAAGAAAGACATGAACATCTTGGATGACAAGGGGGTGAGTTCTGGAAGTGGACTTCTCCTTTAAGTACTGCTGTCATCCCGTCTGAGGTAAATAAGCGAATTAAATCAAGAAGCAGAGTCAGAACACCAAAACTGCTCAGATTGGCCACATCAGGTACAAGTATACAATTATACCTTTTGTTCATCATATAATGCTATAACTAAAAAAGGTCTTATTTAAATGGGTTTTATAATGCAATCCCAATCCTGTCCGAATCAGTAAACCAACTGAACCTAAAACCTAAACATTCTCTGTTTCCAAGAGAATTTAATCTTTTCCAAACTGCGCTGTGCACCCACAAAAATAACAAAAACAACAACAGACTTTCTGGTATCCAGGTGCAATCTGTCTAAATGGCAACTCTGAATTTTTCCCAGTAATGACAAAGTAGGCCACACAACGTCTTTGATCTTTTCTTTTCTTTCATTTGTTCCTTGTCTATCACGGAAAAAAGAAATTTCAGAAAACAATACAACACACCAATAGCATTCAAATAAAGAGCCCTCAAACGGAGACTCTGAAAACATTTGACATTTTACATGATGGTTCTATTCCATTCGCCAATGTAGAAAGATTCTGGCAAAAATGAGTTTACGCAGGGTGGAAACTCAAAACCCAAACTCTCTTGGGAAATAAACACACACACAGAGACATCAATGCGCACACAAACATGCATTACCAGCAGGCATGTGGATACACAAAGGGTGTGTGGAGATGTTCAGATGTGAAGGACATGTCTGCAGGCAAACACTCAAATAATTCGCACACGCACACACTTTCTTTACTTCCCTTGTGTCGATTATACAGTTAACGTATGTGCAACAATTTACATAAATACTGCCTCATGAATAATTCATCTCCTCACAATTACAGTATTCCATACTAGCACCTCATTATGGCATCATAATTATAACGCATTCCTGCCAAACAAATTCCCTGCCTGATGCAAACTAGTTTTGTTTGTTTAAACGTGACATATAAAAGTCTTACTTTTCAGGAAAGACTTTATTATCTGTTTAAGTGGTAACAGACGTTGTGTGAAGCTAATTTAGAGAAAATCAGACACAATAAGAACGTCACAGAAGGAAACAAGAACAAAAAGGACTGGACGTTTGACAACAATCCACATAATGAGGTTATGAAATCCAAAACAAAAACCCACAACAACTTACATATATTCAATTTGCATCGCTCTGTGGCATTCATGCGTATATTTCTGTCCCATAAATATTTCAACACTTAAGTATTCTGCAAGCCTCTGAGGTGCATTTCATTGTGAAATATTACATTTGCAATATTCTAAAGGAGAACGTGAACCCTAAATGGGTTTGTTTGCATCTTTGCGTCTTGTATTCTCACAAACATGTCTCTTCTACAACAAACATGGCTCAAATTTTGACCCACAATCTAAACTGCATGTCTACTATGCAGACGTTCTCCACAGGAGAAGCTTGATACACTGGTGAAATAAGTTTAAGAGGCTAGTTTTGTGGCTCAGAGGCACTGTTAAAGTGAGAGAATTCTTAATGAAAACAGGTTTAATAGGGCAGAGGGAAACTCTTCGATTGCGCTCCTGTTTAATTTAATGAGCCTTAAGCCAGGCGATTTAGTTCTTTTAATTGCCCTTCTCTCATTGTTAAAAAGACGTATGTGGCCATCTTCCACAGAGTAAATTCCTCTGAATAACAGTTTAGTTTTTTACAGTATGTTTCTTCCACCCAGGAAGGGCTCAACGGTACTCTGTTCCACTTGAATTTCACTAAAAATATCACAGCACAGTGAAAATTTAATTTGAAATAACTTAAGATGTTTAGATTACACAGCTACTTCATATGAATTCATATTCAGACAGAGAAAGTAAACTGAGCATCAGCTCTGACTGTTTTAATAACGCAGGTACTGGTGGGCGAGAAACTTGCTGATTGGCTTATGCTACATACCAATCACTATTTATCCTCCAGATCGGCTAATCAGATTGGTTCTCCTTCACAAAACTCAGCACTTTCAAATGTTTAGCTCAGAAAAGCAACTGAAATTAGACTTTAATATCAACAAAATTGATAGTATTTATATTTAAATTAATATTTTATCTTGTTTTCCAGTAAAAAAAAAAAAAGCAAACATTATTGAAACAAGATGCAGTACATTTACTTCAGAAGCAAATTCACATAAGATATAAAAATATACATTCAAACATGTGAGCTTTGTGATTGAAAGAAGTAACAAAATCTTGCCAAGAATTAAAAAAATATATATATATATATATAGAGAGAGAGAGAGAGAGAGAGAGAGAGAGAGAGAGAGAAATATATAATTTCATAATGTATAACCATATTTTGTTTATATTTTTTTGACTGAACTATCTCAAAGATTTTAAATGTTTTTTTTTTAAAGAAAAATTATACTTGCAAAGGATGCATTTATTTAATCAAAATATCTGGTAAAGCGTAATATTGAAGTATATATATATATATATATATATATATATATATATATATATATATATATTTGTTTACATATTTATAATATTTTTTTCATAAGTAATTAATTTCTACTGATTATTTAATTTATTAAATTATTATATATATATAATAATTAATAATGTAAATTGATAAATAGATAGATAGATAGATAGATAGATAGCATATTTTGTAATATGAATTTTTAATGTATTTTTTATTTGTTATATCTTTGACTCAACTTATCTCTGTCAGATTTTTTTTCTTTAAGAAAAGATCATACTCACAAAGTATGCATTTATTTGATCAAAAAAATCTGGTAAACTGTAATATTTAATTATTATTGAATTACTGAGTTAGTATTTCAAGTTTATATAACTGTTTATTTATATTCTAATATATTTTAAAATGTAATTTATTTCTGTGATGGCAAAGCTGAATTTTTAGTCTTCAGTGTCACATGACCCATCAGAAATTATTATAATATGCTTATCTGAAAAAAAAAAAAAAAAAAAAAAAAAAAAAATCTAATAAATATATCAAATACATATATATAATTAATAGCATTTAATGTGTCCATACATAACAATACAATACTGGGTACAACTATTCAGTTTCTAATTAGATTTAATTATTTTTACTTAATGAAGAATGGAATTTAAATATATATTTGTAATTAACATTTCATAAATCAATATATTTAAACATTCTTCTGGGACTGACTCATCTTTGAAGGATTTTGGCCCATGAAATAAGGTATCTTAGAAGGCAGCAGTTCACTAGGTTTTGGAACAGAGCCTGTGAATGGCCTCCAAAATGATTAACCAATTCTTACCAATTAGATGCAGATTTGGAAAACAGTTTCAGTTCTGAAAGCTGAGCACAGTAAAACAATGCCCAGGGTTCAATACAAGTTAAACTCAATCATCAGTATTTGTAGCATAAATGCATTGAGTCAAATTTTGGGAAAGAGTACAAGTTTTGTGGAACTTCTGTGGAAATCGGCGTTACGCAACAAAGGCTGTCGATTGAGTTTAATTTAAATGGTAAATTCTCTTACTCTGGCCACACATGCAAACATGAGTGAAAACACTGTCTTTCTCTCTCTCACTCCCCACCTCCCTCTCCTCCTCTCTGTAAGATGACCTGTCTGTTTCATACGAGGCCTGCTGCGTTGCAGAGAGCTCTGACAGGCATGCATTTAAATGGGATTTCAGATACACAAACCATCTGCATCCTGACAGCCTGCAAGCTTATGAATATTAGAGGACAGATGCTTTAAACAACTGTGCGTGAGTCTGAATGCACACGCTGGACATCGAGCTACATGAGTCCATTTCCACCACTTCCAGATAATCATACGTATACGTCCTCCACAGATGTTTACCACCGCAGCCGTCATCATCAACATCTTCCCTATAATCATTATCACCATCAGGGACACCATAATTAGAGCAACAACATACACTGTATCCTGATTCCTTTATGCCGGAAAAAAAAAAAAAAATTAACCAGGTTTAGACGTGGCGTAAAGCCGAGCTTACCTTTGCCATCTGTGCCTGCACGCCACTGGCCTTGAGGGACGCTACAGCTTTCTGTGCCGCCGCCGGACTGTCGAAATCCACAAAGCCATATCCTACACACACACATGTACAGAATAAAAGTGAGATAAGAGTTATTTATACACATTATAACACACATATCTTAGTGTTTTGGCCAAAAACTCAAGAATTCCTTATCAGACATTAATCAGACATTATCAGACACATTTATCAGATTTAAAATTCAAGGGTCAAAACAAGACCGCTCCGTTGTTTGTCTTATCACGCTGATCGTGGCGACACAAGAGAGTCTGCATGTTTGAGCACAGCCGCTTGTGTCTGAGTGTGGGTTTGTGTGTGCGCTTGGGGAGACAGGAAACGGCCATTTTGTTCAAGGCTCATGCTTGTCAACTATTTCCTCAGTAACAGGACAGAGAAGGATTCAGCCTGACCTCACCCCTGCTGGAAAATCCAGCTTAAAGAAAGAGTTCAGCCAAAAAAACGAACATTCTGTTATTATTTACTCGCCCTTATTTCATTCCAATAGAGCCCTTTCTTGGAACGCAAAAGGTGCATTTTTGACATGCACTGTACGCTGGCCACTCTTTTTATACCCCATAATTAATAGAATTCTGGATACTGTGCATGAATTTTAGTTTTTCTCTTTGTACACATGCATGTACTTACCTGTACATATGCATGTATAAAGTGAAAAACTATAATTCATGCAACTATATTCCAAGTCTTTAAAGTCATGCAACAGCTTGGAGTGATGAACATCAAAATGTACGTTTATTTACTGCTCTCATTACCACTTTCATGAAAGAATTCATGTTGAATGTTTCATGAATGGAACATCTTTTTGAGTTGTTTGTATGTTTGTGAACTGGATCAACTGATTTATTGAACTGAATGAGTTTTTCTCAAATCAAACTGATGCTGAACTCACTGACTCAGTGATCGGGGTTGTAGCAGTTAGCAGCTAACTGGATGGGAAAATTAACATTTAATAACGACTCAAAATTTAGTTCCTCACACAAAGCTACTGTATGAATTCAGAGGATTTGGAATATAGAGCACAAGCAGTATGGACTACTTTTGTGAGACTATTTTGATATGTTGATGCTATTTGAAACATGGAAAACAATTTGTTTTCTTGGTTTACTAAATCATGTGCACGATTTACTAATACATTCCCTCAGTTTACTAAATCGTGTGCATGATTTACTAATTCGTTCCCTTGTTTTAAGTAAATTGTGCGCGATATAAAAATTCTTTCACTCATTTTAAATAAATCACGCACACAAAATAATAAATCGTCTTACTTCCTGTCTGCATTTACAGTCGGTAAAACAAGGGAACAAATTAGTAAATTGTGTGCAGGATTTAGTAAACCGAGGGAACAAATGAGTAAATTGTGCACAAAATTTAGTAAACCAAGGGTACAAATTAGTAAATCATGAACACAATTTAATAAACCAAGGGAACAAATTAGTAAATTGTGTGCAGGATTCAGTGAACCGAGGGTACAAATTAGTAAATCATGTGCACAATTAAGTAAACTAAAGGAATGAATTAGTAAATTGTGCAAAGGATTTAGTAAACCAAGGATACAAATTAGCAAGTCATGTGCACGATTTAGTAAACCAAGGAACAAATTAGTAAATTGTGCAAAACGATTAAGAAACCGATGGCACAAATTTGTAAATTGTGTACACGATTTAGTAAACCAAGGTAACAAATTTGTAAATCGTGCACACGATTTAGTAAACCGAGGTAACAAATTAGTAAATCGTGCACACTACTTAGTAAACCAAAGTAACAAATTTGTAAATTGTGCACACCATTTAGTAAACCGAGGGAACAAATGAGTAAATCGTGCACAGGATTTAGTAAACCAAGGTAACAAATTAGTAAATCGTGCACACGATTTAGTAAATCGATGGAACAAATTAGTAAATCGTGCACAGGATTTAGTAAACCAAGGTAACAAATTAGTAAATAGTGCACAGGATTTAGTAAACCAAGGTAACAAATTAGTAAATCGTGCACACGATTTAGTAAATCGAGGGTACAAATTAGTAAATCGTGCACAGGATTTAGTAAACCAAGGTAACAAATTAGTAAATCGTGTACACAATTTAGTAAACCGAGAGAACAAATTACTTTTTTTCCTGCATGTCATGTGTGGGGCTCTGTAAAAAAAAAAAAAAAAAAAAAAATTCCAGAACGTACTGATAAGCAAACAGAAATCATGACTATAAAAATAGTAGGGCTGACATTAGACAGTTATAATGGGTTCCCACATGGAGCCATTAAATTTATTTGAAGTATAATAATTAATAAATTATTGTTAATTTGTTAATACTAATATTGTGGAATTGTGGTTAATATAGAAAATGTATGTGTGTATGTATAAATGTATATGGGGTCTGGTCAACTGGCTAATAGGCAGCTTAGACCAGTTTGAAAACAGTTTGCATGCTTCAAAACACAGCTACTAGTCCAGCAGGGTCCATTCCGCCACCCAGCTTTTTAACCAAACATTTCTTTGGCAGCAAGCGAGAGAGAAGATCCATGACTTCCTTTACGACGAATCCGTAATAAACACTGCAGTGGCGGAGGTTCTTAAAGACCCTCAGTACATTTGAGGCACATCTGAGGCAGTGTGTCTTCATTCGGCGGAGGCATTCTCACCATAAGCCTCTCTAAACTCTAAACACACACACTCTCAAAGCCTGACTGACATTTGAAACCACAGATGGCAGAACGCAGAGCTTTGGAGAGGCCGCGAACGGTTGAGGCCAACAGCTCTATATGCCAGACATATGTGTTCATTTACGCACGCACACACACCTTACATATAGAACAACACGCCATCCGCTTTGAAGCCTCCCAGTAAACATGGAAGCTAGAAGGAGAGGCAAGATCTCTACAGCAGAGAACTGAGCCATCCAGATGTTCCAAAGACTGCAGATGTTTCATAAGCCTAAGAAAACACAGCATGTGTGTGAAAAAGGATTTCCAGTAGACTGTTCTTGATCCAGAGAGAGGAACACTTCTGGTTTGAGAGATCGCTGCGAGCATTCCTGAGGTCACTGACCAAAAGAGCTAAACAGCAGCCATCAGGAAGTGGGCTGAGAAAGAGGTTTCGAGTTGAAGAATGCAGGGATCAATTCCTATTAACAACGTGACGCCCAGAACCGGAACAGGCCTGAAAAAAAGCTCGACAGAGAGGTAAAAAAAGATAAAAGAGCGCATGTTTGTGCGTAGACATCACGCATATGAGGTTTTGGCAGGAAGTGTTTTGGAAGCTTTACGTAATTAAATCCATAAATACAAATACGCCTCAAATGAGAGTGCGTATTCTCTCGCTTGCTTTTCTCTCTCTCCGTTTTTTCTCCTCGGATGTCAAAACTGTGGAAAAAAAGATCTCCTTCCTCTGCACATAATTCCAATTAGAAAAGGAAAGCGAGGTACTGAAAGAGAGAGCTTGTCGGTGTGCTCGTGCGTTGTACAACACACAAATATTTACGCTCACTCCGTTTAATGAGAGGCTCGTGATTGAGTCAAAGAGAAAATCAAACACACCCTCGACGTTGCCCGCAACCCCCACCACTGTCACCCGCTCCATCTGTCATTGTGGACAAGGGGAAAAAAACAGCTGTCTGAAACCGAAAATGTGTCTTTTTTTGCACAAACAAGTTTGCAATTACCCAGTCTAGCTGCCTAATGCAAAACACACAAAGTAAACATGCGATTAAACGTGTGTTTAACGAACAGCCAACAATCCATGTAAGAATTGTGATTGACGACGTTGCAGGGCTTGATAACTTACGAATGATCTCCAGAAGCAAACGGACCGAACAAACTTGATTGTAAACAACCCTCTATCATACGGGATTAATCTACAGCAGATAGCCCTGTAATTGCGATCAATCGACACATCTTGAAATGAATAGTGCATATCCTGTGCAAAAAAAAGGATGGTGTGGAAGCAAGCAGGACTAACATATGTAGATTTAGCAAAGCCGTGAATGAAGCGAATCCATCTTTTTGTTCGTTTCCTGTCTGATATCCTTGGCTCCCATAAGTCCTGGCTGGAAGCCCATCAGGGTGGAGAAGCCTGGCAGAGTAGGAGGGCTGTTAACTCCAGGAAGTGGAAGTCCTCTAAAGCCTGGAGTGATTTCCTCTGCTTCCCAAAAACACCCTCTTCTCATGTGGGCATTAATACTCATTTTTGGACATATCAGATGTGCCCTCAGAGAGAAAGCATGACAAAGAGAAAGACGCACGCACGCACGCATATGCACGGAACGGGAGAAAAACCTGCGGGACTCGGTTTGGCAGATTGTGTAGGAAGCCAGGCTGTTTATTTACAGCGCTGGCTGAGTGTTTCCTGAAAAGAGGCTGTCTGCTAAATCATCAATTTCAGCCGGACGCTTCCCTCACCCCTATGGCTATTTTTAAACCGCCACGACCAGGCCCGGACTTTTCAAATCAACACAGGAGGAACCCTGTGCTTTTCGTCGCCGCGGCTAACCCTGTTAGTCACGCTAACGTCTTATCCGGTTGTAAAGACTTCACCCACAATCACGCTAACACGTTTCCGCCTCTAAAGATCATCCAGACAATCGTCAGACTAATCAGAGTCATTTAAAAGCTGTCATTTCATGAGGATTATTGATTATTTTAAGTGAGACTGTGAATGCTCTCGGAGCGTGTTTTTAATGCAAGCCGATATTGACTGCGGTACTCACCTTTGCACTGGTTGGTGTTTTTGTCCAGGATTGCCTTTGTTGACACTATTTTTCCATACCTGCAAAGGACAAAGAGAACAAAAGGATCAGCTTAAAGCAAGCTAGATCAAGTATATTTCAATCTATTGCATGAAACTCATAATGTAATCATTTTTGTCATTTTAATTACCATGAACATTTCCACCATATATCAAATTATGTATTGTTTCATTACATTCTGTGGTGGAAATGAACATTATGGAAATTACATTTCAACACTTTTTAATGAAGCAGACTCCTCTTACTAATGCAAATTTCACAGTTAGCATTTTATGCATCCTAATTACACTCTATAGAATAATATTTTCACACTTTCTGCATAATTTGATAAAATAACAGTGAATTATTTAATTTAAACACAACAATATTCATTTATTTACACAGATGCATTTATTTAAAAATCTGAAATTTACTTGAAAACATTATAAAGTGTAGTAATATTTTCTGACACTTTCTATTTTTTTTATTATAAGGGATTCAAGTGCATAGCACTGAAACCCTATTGTAATTGTTAGAATGATCAAGGATCAGCAATTTCCACATAAAACTGATAGTGCAGACCAAATCGTAAGCTGTAGAGACTTGAAACTGGGAGGGATGGTAGTACTCACACCGCTGACAACATCACCAAGTCTTGCCCCAACTGGCCTGACGGGGGCGTTACAGTGACCAAAAATACAAAATTGCTCATAACTCCTAAACCGTTAGCTGCAGACTCAAGTGTCTTATGTCATTGGAATTCTTGGCTCACGCTGGACAAAATGCATACCTCAGATTTGATTATAAGCCTGGTGAAATTTTCGGGTATTTTGGATTTTTTTAAAAACCTACTTTTGCGAACTAGTCCAAGGTTTTTCGCCCGGATGGAACCAAACCAGTGCAGAAACATTCTCGGGACAGTGAATATCAACAATTCTCAAAAATAAGTTTAACTTTTGACTCACCGTCGCAAAGGCACACCAAAACGTGTGAAAGAGGCAGGGCTGCTTTTAGTAAAATGCCTGTAACTCATGAACGGAATGAGGTATCTTCGGCAAACTCAGAACACCTATGTAAGAAATCAATCTGAGGTCACAGAATTGCGGAGCTTGGCCACTTGGTGGCGCTATAAGTGGGGTAAAACATAAAAAAGCAATAACTACTCAACCACTGATTAACATTAAAATCGCTGTGAACGGTCGTGGCCCAAAGTGCCAGACCAAAAAGGACATTTGTGTATCTCAAAAAAACATGGCCAATGAAGTTTGAGCCCCAATTAGACAAGGTTAACGGAGGCCTGTCAGAACGAAACTCCGTGGACCTGTTTGACCCAGTGCCCCAAAGGTCTGTGAGAAATTGGAAAGAATTTAGCTACTGAGGGGAACGATATCACATTTTTCAAGGGCGTAAATGATTGTTGCACATGCATACAATACTCATATCATACAACAGACCTCCCTAACAACTTTGCCTCTAGAACCACTGCTGTCAATCAAATCATTTATTCATTCATCATTAATCAACGATTGAGAAGATGTAAAAAACCTACTTTTGCAAACTAGTTCTTGTTTTTTTTGCTCAATCTGGGAAAAAAAAACACTGCAGTACAATTCTCTGGACTCTCTAGGTCAATAATTATTACATTTTTTTTTTTTTTTATTTACCATTTGGGAAGCTATAACGGGGTCATTTAGAAAAGGGGCCTGTCTAAATGTACCCAAAATCCTACAAAGCCTAAAGGAAAACTCAAAACTTCACATTTGAGCACATGTGACAGGTGATTCTAAACAAGCATGAGATCAAACCACAGCTCTCACTATAAAAGTCATAAACGTTAAAAATCTTTTTTTTTTTTCTATGATTAATTACCTGGATGTGCCAAACATGCTTTTTTTTTTTTTTTTTTAAATAATTGATTTAGGTGGTTACAGGCTTGTTAAATCATGTCTTTTTCCATATGTGCTTAAATGCCTTAAAGCGCTTGAAACTCAGTAATCGCTGCTTGCTGCTTTTTTATTTAAAGCTATAATACTGTAAAAATGCATTATCTGTATCATTTGTTTTCATTTTAAAGTTGCAATAAAATGGAAATAATCACAAATCTTTTCTTCAGCATTGTGACTTACATTCAAGTATTATCAGATTTTCTTCAAAAAAAAAAAAAATTAAAAATGGAAAATGAAAAAGAAACCCATAAATGGATGAGTAATTTTACAATAAGATTGATATTGAGTTCTGGGACAAAAATCTATTCATAAAAAAGATTTTATTTTATTTTTTAAATCCTAAAATGACATGTTTTAATGTGACATTCATATGAGAAAAAAAAGAAAAATGTAAAAACCAGTTTAATAAAAGTCAACCCAAGGGACATACAAGTGAACTTGAAGAAAAACCCAAGTGTAACGTTTGCTCCGAACTTAGTTAATTAAAAAGTTTGGACCTAACTCGCAGAGTACGTTTAATAAAGGTTTAGCTTAGCTTCATTAAAACCTTGACGAAGGGATGTTTATCAATACATCAATACCTTCCTTAAGAGGACACTGTAAACAAGGGGAGGCTGATTTTGGGTGCAGGATGCGAGTCTCAAACCCCAGTGATTTAATTAAACGCTGGAAGCATCACAGAGCCCCAATCTACACCACAAAAATCCCCACCCTCATTTTCACTTTTCACCTCAACTCACAGCACTGAGTGCTCTTGCATTCTTGCAATAATCTTTCTCTTTTTTCTGTCTCTACCCCACAAAACCCCTATTCACATAGCGAAATCGGGCTCATCGCAGAATCACGAAAGTGTCTGTACAACAGATGAATCTCTTTCCTCTCGGCAGTCCCTATTTCCCTTATTCCTCCCCTACCGGCTTCCTTCCATCCACGATGGAGGTAATAAAGTTACTTATCGCTTCCGTCTCCGCCTGAAGACCGGGAAGACTGATATAAGCGTGGCGCTCCTGATGTGACTTTTAATTAATATTTAATGCGTTCCCACCTCCAGGTAAAAGCGGGAGACTATATTACCCACCTTTATAAGGATGGAGGCGTTTAATAAGGGAAAGATCATTTCACTGTCACCGCGAGAAGCGGCGTCCCATCGAGGCATTGTATCGCTGACGTCTGGAAAATGGCAGCTAATTCATCTCACGTCGCCGTATAAGCCTGTAAACGCCACAGCTTTATAGAAGAAATACAAATAAATATCATAATCCGCTAGGTTGAAAGAACAACCGTCGTACAGTACACGGTTTCATGTGAATTTATCAACAAAGTCTTATGCAATTCACACCATCACACAACGAGTAAGTGTGGGTGGATGTTTTTTTTGCGAAAATGGATAATCACAACTCTGGGATCGCAGAGACTCATTATAGAAACAATACTGGTTTTGTTTGATTTTTTTTTCTCCGTCAATATGGTTTGTCAGTAAACAAAGTGGAAGCCTGGGGGACGAGAGCAACCACATTACAGAGACATGAAAATGAGGAGCGCTGTTGGAGAAAGCATGAAGCGGACCAAAGTGAAGGAAACACATGAGAACCATTTGACTTGAACGCTTGATTTGCTGCCATTTCATCTTGCAAAACAAGTGGTTGGACAAACACAGGCGTCTCAGATGAGTGAGTGGGTCGGGGGTGGAGCCGAGGGAGGAATGTAGTCAACATAACTGGCAACGTTTCCGCAAGCCAGTGCCACGCAGCGGTCATGTCACGGATGTCTCGCTAACACGAAGCTCACGAACAGGAAGGTTTCCTCACAAACACAGGCGTAGGTTCATTCTTTCGCAGCCAGTAAGGAGGTTCAGGGAGCGAAATGTCCCTTTAATCATGTGCCTGTCTTGTTTGGTTTGTTTAGATGCTGATAAATTAAGCTACTGAGGTGGGGTAATGTTTAATAGACGCAGTCTGTGTTGTGATTTATAAGTTACAGAATGAAAGTCTTTGTTGAAACCTCAAAAACTTGAATGACCCCAATGCCGTACTTTTTGGTTAACGTAATGCTCTTTAGGATCATTTGTCAGGATGACACTGCTAACGTCGTAGCCAAAGGTGGAGGAGCTGACTGTGAGAACATCTGGCAAAGCGTCCTGATCACGATCACGCTCGACAATGAACATCAGGGTAGTTTTAAGTTGATGGAGAGCAGCAGTGCCGGGATGTGACGTTATTCTACCCAGGTTAAAGGTTCATTATGGAATGTTGGCTTTGCTATTACCACCTGTGGTTGAAATGCAAAACTTTCAAAGTCGTTTAATTTCAAAAATGGATTGGGGGTGAGGAAAGAACACGAAAGAACACTGACTGTTGTTCACTAATGTAATTTTTTGCCATTTTTCTCGCAAAATCTTCCGTAATGAACCTCTGACATGTTATTTTTATTTTTACATCCTCATGCTGTTTTAAACTCCTACAGTTATTTCAAATTCAAATTTTAAACTGTGGAACACAAGACAGGAATTTTTCAAAAATAAATCAATAAATAAAGTACAATGCTGGGTTATTTTATTTAACCTAAACGCTGGGTGCAGCCCGTTGAGTAATTTTACTAGGTTATTTTTTATATTTTTACCCAGATGCTGGGTTATTTTTTTTTAACCCAAATGCTGGGTTCAACTTGTTGGGTCATTTTACTGGGTTATTTTTAATATTTTTTTACCCAGGTGCTGGGTAGTTTTTCTGTAACTAAGTTGCTGGGTTATATTTTTCTACCCAACCGCTGGGTTAAGCCCGTCTCTGACGAAACAATCCAGCTGCTGAGTTACAGTCAGTCAGAGCGCAGGCTTTTACCTCTACAGGAGAAACCATTTCTCAGTGCCGCCGCTTTGCACTTCTTCAGCGAAATAAAGGTTTGTATGCATTTTATTTCATTTATAAAGTCTTTTACTGTGTTGTACTGTGTTGTAAATTGTATTATTTTACGCAACGCAAAATAAGGACGAGATGTCAGTCATCTACGTCAGCATTCGTTGTTTCGCAGGATGGAAATGCCCTTTGCCTTGCATAAAATAAATGGATTTTATTCGTTATTGTACTGAGTTTAATCTTAAAATGTGTTTTCTAATGTCAGTACTGTTTGTTTATGGGCAGTTTTTGGAGTCAGTCATGGCATCTTTCAGCTACGAGTGAAACGCAAGGCCACGGTCTGAAGTTCGCAGTCAACCCCACGAACAGCAGCCCTTCACCGGCCCAGATTTCGGCGACATACCGGCATGAGAATTAGCGCCATTTCTGTAAAAAAGCAATTACAGAAAACGCTTGAATACACTAAAATTAAAATTCTACTTTTAAATGTTACATTTTTATGTCTAAAATGCTTGTTAAATGAGTTGTAAATTATGTTTTATTCACCCAAATAAATTCAGTTTGTCTTGAATTTTGTCCATCTGTTCTTGGTTAATAATAAATGTTCATCTTTTGATTATTGCTGTTGCTTTTTGTAATTCTGTGTGTGTTTTTATAAGTTCCGGTCCATTTTAAACCAGCAATTTTTAAACAATAGTTGACTTAAATAAAATAACCCAGCATGTTTGGTAAAAACATTTAACCCAACCAGCTGGGTCAAAATAACCCAGCATGTGTTCTGTCCAAAATTTACCCAGCGCTGGATTGCCCAAGTTGGGTTGCTTTTAACCCAGCATTTTTTGTGTAAATATGACAGAAGCCTATTTTTTTTGGGTGAACTATTCCTTTAAGGCGATCTTAATGTCATTAGCACCCAAAGACACATTAGCTTTATTAATTAGCATTGCATGCGTTTCATTATAGCGTGCAAGTGTGTTCATGGTGGCAAATTTTAAGTGTTCAGTCATTTGAGTGCTAAACCCTTGTTTTGTTTTTTTTAATAAAGTAAATAGAAGCCGGAATGTTTTTCTGGATTGTGTACTATAATTGTGCATGAGGGTTACTGCCGATCAACTTAAAAACAGCTTTATGAATGCTGACTTTTGATTAGGAACAAGATTTGAGTGTATTTACTAGTTGAAAACTTTCAGAACCTCAAGCATGGAGTTTCCCTCGTGGATGGCTGGAGTGCCAAGAATTCGACCTTAAATAACATTGAGCCGAAGAGCCAAATGGTTTACAGTGAGAGAAGTTGCATGTTACAATATTAGTAAACCATCGACTCCATGATATATAATGATTATGATATACGGTGATATGATAAACACGAGAACAAAAATAGCATGCTGAATTATGTCCCAGCCATTTCAAACACAACAGAGCTACGAGTGAAAAATTACTTAAATCTCATTCGTATTAACTTGACTTATTGTCCTAATCAGCCATGACTACAGCAGTGCATGACTGGGAACTTTGTTGGTTGTTTGGGTTCCATTTTCAACAGTTTGCAGTTGGTTGGCCTGCCCATGGTGAAATTTCATTGATCCAAAATCCTGCTCTAAACAGTTGTACGTTAGAAGAATTTCTGTTTACTTTAATGTCACATTTCTGGTCTTATTGTGCGTAATTATTTGGCAGAGCACATCGTTATGAAAAAAAGTTGGATTCATATCAAAATGTTTTAAATGGCACTCTACTAATATATCTTTCCTTTTGGTTAATGTGGCTAAATTTGCTTGCTGCATACAGTGAAGTGCCATCCTACATTTTCTTCCAATTAAATATGCTATTGAACTTATGTGACCCTGGACCGCAAAACCAGTCTTAAGTAGCATGGGTATATTTGTAGCACTAGCGAAAAATACATTGTATGGGTCAAAATGATCTAATTTTCTTGTATGCCAAAAATCATTAGGATATTAAGTAAATATATCAGAATGTCAATTTTTGATTAGTAATATGCATTGCTAAGAACTTCATTTAGACAACTTTATATGTGATTTTCTCAATATTTAGATTTACAATATTTTTTTTTGGCACCCTCAGATTTTAGATTTTCAAATAATTGTATCTCGGCCAAATATTGTCATATCAACCATATATGGTTTCATACAAACCATAAATCAATGGAAAGCTTATTTATTCTACTGTATAAGCTGTATTCAGATGTATAAATTTTAAAAAATTGACCCTTATGACTGATTTTGTGGTCCAGGGTCATATATATTATGCCAAAATATCTCATTAAGAAAATATGTCACATTTAAATAGCCTTTGAAAAAAATTCATTTTGGCTTTACACATCACAGATGTTCTAAAATATAAATATATAACAATAATGTATTTAATAAAGTTGCATTAATCAATCAATAATGACAGTAACACATTTACAAAACATTTCTGTCTTAAATAAATGTCTATTAAATGTTCTAGAAAAAAATAACAAAATATTGTTATATTTTGTGCTTTATTTTATAATATATTTTGTGGTTTCTACAAGAAATATTAAGCAACACAACACTGATAATAAGAAATGTTTCTTGATTACCAAATCAGCATATTAGAAAGATTTCTGAAGGACCAAAACTGAGATTGGCTGCTTAAAAAAAAAAAAAAAAAAAAAAAAAAAAAACTAATACTAACCTAAAAAACAAACAAACAAACAAACAAACAAAAAAAAAAAAAACCTCAAGCTGACTAACAGTCAGCGATTAAAAAGAGAACAAGAAACTAATTACAAGCAATAAGACAAAAAACTACAGTATAAAAAATAAATAAGACAATGTTACATATATTGTACAAAGTAATCAAATGTATAATAACACCGCATATTCTTCACAGTATAATTTAAATAATTAAAGTTACAAAAGTGATTTATTCGAGAGCAGTGAGAGATTTTCTCTCTCTTGTGGTTTGATTAACATGAATGACAGACAGCAGGAATATCACACTGCTGTCACTTTAAGAGCTGCCCGAACCCAATAAACTGTTACGCATGTGTTTTCTATCTCAGCTGTTTACTTTTGCTTAAGACCTAAATTACAGTGTTTATGAGGATACAGGCATTTTGACACATGCAAGTGTGTGTACTTAACCATTTAAGGCCTATAAAGCAGCAAAAATAACTTGTGCCTCTCAGACAGCGTGCACACATAGCGAAATGAGTTCTCTTTCGCTGCAGATTGCATTTAAACAGCTTAAAATCACTTGTTTTTAAACCGAAATGCTTAACAATGCATGCAAATGATACGTTTTTGTGATAGCAACGTCACACGAGTTTGCAACCGTGAAGAGACGATAGTCCAAAACCTCTACCGGTTGACAAATTTCTACCAGTTTATCATGTCTACCGGTATAAAGGGTCTTTAAAGGAGAACTCCACTTCCAGAACAACAATTTACAAATAATTTACTCAGCCCCTTGTCATCCAAGATCTTTCTTCAGTCGTAAAGAAATTATGTTTTTCGAGGAAAACATTTCAGCATATGGTGCCCCAATTTTGAACTTCCAATCAGTTATTTTCATTTTAAAAAAATACAATTTACATAGTTTTTAATGTCAAACGATCGTCTTGTCTTACTCTGCCTGGACTGTTTTTGTTCCGGTTCATGACAGTTAGGGTATGTCGAAAAACTCCCATCTCATGTTCTCCCTCAACTTCGAAATTGTCCTATGTCGCTGTTTTACCTTTTTTGTTTTTTGTTCACGTTCGATAGACTGGGTCGGTACTTCTGCAGCGACGCAGGATGATTTTGAAATGATTTTTGAAGTTAAGGGAGAAAATACGACTGAAGTTTTTCGACATACCCTAACTGTCTTGAGCCAGTATACACAGAATTCATGGAGAGAAAGGCAAGACGAGCGTTTGACATTAAAAAGTATTTAAATTGTATGTTTTAAATAAAAAATAACTGATCGTTTCGCTATATAAGACCCTTCTTCCTCGGCTGGGATCGTTTACAACCGTATTTGGGATCGTTTGAAGCCGCATTTAAACTGCTTTTTGGAAGTTCAAAATCGGGGCACCATAGCAGTCCTTTATATGGAGACAAATGCAGAAATGTTTCCCTCAAAAAGCAATTTCTTTACAACTGAAGAAAGAAAGACATGAACATCTTGGATGACAAGGGGGTTGTTTTGGAAGTGAACTTCTCCTTTAAGGGCTGACAAAACACATGGGAAAGTCAAAGTAGATTATGGAGTTATGTAAATACATTTCTACACCTCAAACCTTGGTGAAGAAAGTCACAACTATTAATATCACTTGAAGGCAAGCCAGCTGTGACAGACAGAATCAAAGTAAGAAAGCAAGGAGGCAACAACGCCCTTACAATAACAGATACTCAGAGAGCTTTAATTAGACTGCTGATACCACACACACCAAACCCTCCTGTCAAATACCACAGTTCAGCCAGTACGTGGGATCACAATGTTCTAACTCTGGTCATCTGGATGAAAGAAGCATCTCTCCACACTGACCAGAGCAGATCAGGACCAAAAGAGACAGCCACAAAAGACACACACAGGCCCGATCACACGCCACCACCCTTTCCATCACGGCACACACTGAACCCTCGGAGCGCTTTAGTCAACCCACAAGCGCACAAAATCAAATCAACACGAACACAAAAAACTGTAAACACCACATGAGGTTAACCAAAACGCCTAGAATGACTTTCAATGAAGATAAATATATTTCTCGATCCACACACGCGCTTTTGAAAGAGCGCGACGCGGCTCGACGTGCTGTGACAGCCCAAGCTGGGAGCGGATCCCAGCTGATTTGATCACCGTCAAGACAACGCGTCTTGTGTACGAAGCTTTCAGCTGCAGTGTGTGAAGTGCTAATGACAGTTCTCAAAGGGCCGTCACACACTCTGATCTGTGTTTTTATTTTCCCCAGAGCGCCGGCAGCCACGGATGCCGGACCGTTTGATGTCTCGTGCCGAGAGATGTGAACCAGCATTCTTTCAACTTCTATCCAGGTGGGTGTGTAGGATCTCTTAATTGGCTACCAATGCAGCTGTCTCGTCTGACACGCCGCTCGACACTTCTGTGCCGTGAGTTACAAGCATCTGATGTTTGTTTGTACGCTCGCTTGCGCCGTCGGATTCGAGAAAGAGGCCCTGTGACTTTGCAAAAGGAGGATTGGCTTGCCTAAAGCACTACGGCCTTGATTTGCTGAATGTTTGAATGTATAAAGCCTCATCCACACTTGATAGAAAGTACCAAAAATGGCCAAGCTGAGACATATAAAACTAATATAAAAAACGTTCATAATGCAGCATTTCTGCTCACCACAGAATGTGACATTTACAGCAAAACAGCAGCTGTAGTTGTCAAAACTTTGCCATAAAAAATACAGTAGCAACATTTTAGATATATTAGGAATTCATTTTTTACAGTACAAAACAGTACATTTCATTAACTGATATAATGTTATATGAAAATGAAAACAAAAACAAGATAAATAGTTTATAAACGTACAAAGCTTAAAGTTTTTCACTGCAAATTATAATTAGTCTGTTACATTTTAACTTCCAAAATCTAAACATTTTATACATATAACGTCCTGTTAGCTCTATTACAGCTTTTCATCATATATAGTAAAGGAAATTACTCTTAACCAATTAACTTTTTTTTTTTTTTTTTTGTTTTTACCATTAAATTTACAAACTTTTTTTTTAATGTATGATTATATCTCATACTTAAATTACACTGTAAATAAATGATACATGATTAAGTGTTTACAATTAAATTAATTTAGGGTAAAAGGCAGTGGCAAATGCCTAAATTTTCTAAAAAAATAAAAAATAAAATAATAAAAAAGGTAAATAAATGATATATGATTAAGTGTTCACAATGAATATTTAGGGGGGAAATGCAGTGGCAGATTTAAATAATTTAGATGTAAAATTCATGTTTTAGCTAAATTGTCTAAAAAATATAAAAATAAAATAAATAAAATAAAATTTAATATAATATAATTTAGTAAGTGTTTAAAATAAAATAATAAAAAATAAAATAAAATACAATAAATGATATATGATTAAGTGTTTACAATGAATATTTCGGGAGAACATAGTGGCAGATATTGTAAAATTTCTACTTTTTGCCTAAACTGAAAATAGACAAATAAAATAAAATAAAATAAAAATTTGTGCTGGGCTGTTTGAGTCACTATTTGTTGTTAGATTAAAAATTGTGTCATCCCCTGAAATCCAGATCAAGTCGGTATACGAACATGAGTCACCTTGCACAGGAAACTAAAAATTTACCATTAGACTAACACTTAAACAAGGCAATTTTCTCACCACAGGTGTCCTATTATTCATGAGAGCCAAAAGTGAGCGACGTGACTAACATTTGGTGAAGTTACCAAATGCAAAACCCTTCTTTAAATACGGGTGTGACCAACTTATTTTCAAACGTGGATGTGCGCAGTTAATCTTAGTCAAATCACCTGCAAAATGGCCAAGGAGCACGCATGCAATTTGTAGACTGTACTAGCAAATTAGTATCCTTTTGTTGGGTACCTTACATCATTAGTGCACTTTATTTATTATTAATAGTAAATCTAGGTCTGTGTGTCCAAAACGCAACAGGAGCCGTGCTAACAGGACAAGGCTTGGTACAAAGGATTGGCAAGCGGATGTGTCAGTGGTCTGAACTGCTGAGAAGAATTTGAAAAGATGACTGACACCTTCTTACAGCCTCAGAAGTCGCGGAGGCACTAGACAGAGCTGATATCAATAAAACAGTCGAATCCAGCCTAAAAGACCTTTATCCCGAGCATTTAGGCACTTTTTGACTAAGCTTCCCGCTTCCTCTTCCTCTCCCACCTCGCACATATTGACAAGAGCTGTGTGATACTGAGGGAGACAGAGAGACTGAGTTTACAAAGACTTCAAGACGACTCTTGATGGCTAGCGGCTTTTTGGCCCTCATACGCTCTTCTGAACATACCCAGGGCAGTTGAGCTTCAAGAGGAGTTCGCCACTCATCTGACCTCAGGTTAGGTCTGAATGTTGCTGCTTTCAGGTTTAAAAAAAATAACAGCAGTGAGAAATAACCACAGATATTGCAGAGAAGTCTCATAAGGGAAAAGTCACTAAAAAGACTTTACCCTGCACCACGAACATAAAACCATTGAAGCGGGTCTAACTCCAATACATTTTTTTCTTCAGGACACAAATTTTAATAGTTTCATTACATTTTAATAATCAAAAACATCTCTAGTTAATTGATTTTATTTATTATTTTTATTTATTCTAATTTATTATTTTATTTACGTCTTTTTTTTTCAGAAATACTGTGTTGTATATTTACATTTTTCTGGTAAATAATTTTTCTCGTAAATATTCCTCATTATTTTATTTGCGTCTTTTTCCCAGAAATACTGTGTTGTACATTTACATTTTTCTAATAAGTAATTTTTCTAGTAAATATTCGTTAAAAAAATTATATTGTAATAATCATTTCATTAGTTGTAAGTAATTTATTTCCATTACAGTTTCTTCGAATTAAACCAAACTTTTATTTTGATGGGTTGCTGTGAAGACTTTTACATTTTTTCCAGTTCTGTGTTTTCCATTAATTTTCTGGATTCCATTTGAATAGTTTTATTAAATTTTAATAATCAAAACAATTATAATGAATTCATTTTATTTATTATTTTTATTTATTCTAATTCATTATTTTATTTACATAGTTTTTTTTCTGAGAAATACTGTGGTGAACATTCATAATTTTTCTCGAAATGCTTTTCAGTATGTGTGTAGTAAACAAAATTGCACATCTACGCCACTCATTTATTCACACTGAGACATGCAGAACATGCTGAATTCATATGTAAATAGTCTTTTTGCAGCTTAATATTCACAGACACTAGCCCATATCATGTTTTCATTTAAGTGTACTTTCCTACTTTTGATTTATTCATCCAAATTCCGTCACGTTCCAAGTTATACAGTAAATTCCATTTTAAGGACTTGATTCTGTGATTCCGTCCATGTTTTCCGCATTGCGGAAACCATAGGGCCCTAGACAGCGTTGAGTAAAGAACAAACTACAAAGGCAGTAAATACTATAGATTTAAATAGTTGCTTTGGTGGAACTGGATAAAAGTCGCTGGAGAGACATTTACTTTTGAGAGTGTGCTGGATACAGAGTTGATTCCGGCACACTCCCTGAATGCTTTTTGAACCATGCCCTCTTTTGCACTACCGCAGCGACATGAATAAAACTCGAGTTAAAAAATATGAATTATGAATCAGTCTTCAAATCATTAGAAATACTAGCCTGATTTTCTCCCTGTGATTAGACATTTCTACAGCAGCGAGAAGGAGCCATAAATCATAAGTGTAGAAAAAGAAGACGACAAATGTATTGTAAGAAAGCAACACTTTGAAATAAAAACCGTGACCTGTTACTAGCCTTGTCACTGGCTCAGAAATGGTTTGCATGCTCTGGATGCCTGAGTTATTCGACCCCGGGGGGGCTCTGCCGACTGAAAATGAGATCCTACCCTAGAGGCCCCCCTAGATATGGCAGCCCTGTACACAAGGGCAATTCCTCCACTGCCTCAGTTAGTCAATCAGGCTGAGAGACAGAAAGCGAGGGAGGGGGTGCCATTCTGGGCAGCAAGCCTTGGATGCTTTTCAGTGAATATAAAACATATAATATATTTGATATATATAGGAGAGGAATATAGAATAAAACCAGGAAAATGAGAACCGCTGAATGCCAAGATACCACTGGAAGCAATATAATAACTTTCTGATCTTACTCACACATACGCACACACAGGAAAGAAAAACACAAATGAGATCAATTTTATATCTCAGTTGTTTCTCCTAGACAGCAATGAGATTAAATGGAAAGCAAATGAAATCTCCTGCTCCCTATTTTGCTCTTGAAAAAAGCCATCTTAGTAATCTTGCATCTGTCTCTTCTAGGGTTTCACATTCAGAATCGAAAGTTTTCAACATGTACTGAAACATTTCTCATCAGATAAAAAAAAACAAGATAAAATGAAACTAAATAAAAAATAGAAAAGCTGTGCTATCACCATTTATTTTATACCGTAGCTCTATACTATCTCAGTATCTGCATATCTCTGTTTCATTCGTCTGTATATTTTTATTTCTCCTCAAGGAATTTTACTCTGCAACTTTTTTGGCATTCCTCTGCTGATCTGTGGAATACTGCAAAATGAACTTAAAGAGATAGTTCACCCAAAAATGAAAGTTCTGTCATTAATTACTCAACCTCATGTCGTTCCAAACCCATATGACCTTTGTTAATCTTCAGAACACAAATTAAGATGTTTTTGATGAAATCCAAGAGCTTTCTGACCTTGCATAGACAGCAACGGCAGAGGAATCCACACGCGTGTGTGGTGGTACTCTCGTGAACACGAGAAAGAGGAAATTGTTCAATAAAGTTGTTATTTCTGTTTTCTTTTGTGAACAAAAAAAATATTATTGTAGCTTCAGAACATTAAAGGAGAAGTTCACTTCCAGAACAAAAATTCACAGATAATTTACTCACCCCCTTGTCATCCAAGATGTTCATGTTTTTATTTCTTCAGTCGATAAGAAATTATGTTTCTTGAGGAAAACATTTCAGGAATGTTCTCCATATAGTGGACTTCAATGGTGCCCCAAAGTTTGCACTTCCAAAATGCAGTTTAAATGCAGCTTCAAAGGGCTCTAAATGATCCCAGCCGAGGAAGAAGGATCTTATGTAGCGAAACAATCAGCAATTTTCAAAACAAATTGACAATTTCTATACTTTTTAACCTCAAATGCTTGTCTTGTCTTGTTGCTACGATGCACATGTGTAGTGTGCGGGTCAATACAGTTAGGGTATGTCAGAAAACTCCCATTTTGTTTTCTTCTTCAACGTCAAAATCGCCCTACATCGCTGTTTTACTCTCTTTTGTAAAGGGACTTTGATCACGCAGACTTAGACAAGATGAATGTTTGAAGTTAAAAAGTATATAAATTGTCAATTTGTTTCAAAAATGACCAATCGTTTTGCTAGATAAGACCCTTTTCCTCGGCTGGGATCATTTAGAGCCATTTGAAGCCGCATTTAAACTGCATTTTAGAAGTTCAAACTTGGGGGCACCATTGAAGTCCATTATACGGAGAGAAATCCTGAAATGTTTTCCTCAAGAAACATCATTTCTTATTGACTGAAGAAAGAAAGACATGAACATCTTGGATGACAAGTGGGTAAGTAAATTATCTGTACATTTTTGTTCTGGAAGTGAACTTCTCTTTTAAGGTTAAACCACTGATGTCACATGTACTATTTTATTGATGTCCTGACCCCTTACTACTTTTCTGGGCCTTGAACATGGTAGCTGCGCTGATGGCTTTAGAGGGTCAGAAAGCTCTCAGATTTAATCAAAATTAAGATTATCAAAGGTCTTTTGGAATGACATAAGAGTGAGTAGTTAAAGGAGAAGTTCACTTGCAGAATAAAAATGTACAGATAATATACTCACCCCCTTGTCATCCAAGATGTTCATGTCTTTCTTTCTTCAGTTGTAAAGAGATTATGTTTTTTGAGAAAAACATTTCAGGATTTCTCTTCATATAATGGATATCTATGGTGCCCCCGAGTTTGAACTTCCAAAATGCAGTTTAAAATGCGGCTTCAAATGGCTCTAAACGATCCCAGCCAAGGAAGAAGGGTCTGATTCAGTGAAACGATCAGTTATTTTCTAAAAACAAACGCAAGCACTAGTCTTGGTGTAGCTCTGCATGAACTCTGTGTATTCCTGTTTATGATAGTTAGGGTATATTGAAAAACTCTCATCTCATTTTCTCCTCCAACTTCAAAATCATCCTAAAATCACTGTTTTGCCTTTTTTTGTAAAGGGTGTTAGATCTTCTTTGCATGTTCACTTTGTAAACACTGAGTTGGTACTTCTGCAGTGATGTAGGACGATTTTGAAGTATGAGGAGAAAATGAGATGGGAGTTTTTCGACATACCCTAACTGTCATAAACAGGAATACACACAGTTCATGCAGAGCTAGACCAAGACAATCGTTTGCGGTTACAAAGAATAAAAAAAAGCAGAAAATAACCCATCGTTTCGATAGACAAGACTCTTTATTCTTGGCTGGGAACATTTATAGCCATTTGAAGCTGCATTTAAACTGCATGGAAGTTCAAACTCAGGGGCACCATATATATCCATTATACAGAGAAAAATCCTGAAATGTTTGTCTCAAAAAAACAGAATTTCTTTACGACTGAAGAAAGAAAGACATGAACATTGTGGATGACAAGGGGGTACCATTATCTGTCAGTTTTTGTTCTGGAAGTGAACTGCGCCTTTAAAAAGTTTAACTGTGCACATATACTAAGAGACAAATACAGAGCTGAGTTGGAATGAAATTCTTAATTCATCCCTTAAAACCTTGCTCCAAGTGTGAGCGGAATTGAGTTGGACTGTATTCACTTTCTTTCTGTAGCATTAGATTACAATCAGAGACATAATGAGGGGCTCTGAAATGCAATTATTTTAAATGGTATTGTAAAATGCGGTGTCCTGAGGGTTAATACTCCATGATATCGAATCATGGAAAGGAAAAGTAATGAACTGGCTCACAGACATGACTCTCCGCCCTCTGGTTTCCACCAACACACATACATACATGCACATATACACACGCACACACACAATTGCAGATGCATAATGAAAGCACATAAACATGACAACGACGTGTTCACCTAAGGCCTTCATTAATAATTCATGATTCATATTCAGGTCTTTTATGAAAAAGCCCTGGTACGATTTCAGTTTTTTTGTCTCAGCAAATGCAACACTCTTCCTCCGATCTGACCTTTTTACCTCTTCTAATGCAACATAAGTGAGACGTTAAAATCTGGATGTTTGTTTCAAAGTCGCGATGTGGCAAACATTCTGCATCTGCATCTTGACAACGTGCCATTCCTCAATTATCAGATAATCTAATTAAAAAACGGTGAGCACGGCAAGCTGAAAACTAGAAGGGCTCATTTTCATGGCTGAGGTTTGAGATTCTGCTGAGGCCACATTTTCTCCTTTAGAGTCTAACCCCATTGTACCTTCAGCCTCAAAACCCTGCCAATCTTCCGCGGGGAATCACACAAGAAGATCTCCGAAATGTCAGCCTGACAGAAGCACTTTTCACTGCCCTTCCCGCCACTGCAGCAGAGCCACTGGAGGACTGAAAAGGGTCACTAACTGTGTGTGCATGTGCACAAAATGTGTGCGTATGCATGCACGCAGCTGTAAGCTTTAGATCGCGACACCAGGGTGCCAGATATGCATGCATGGCATCTAAATCACTGTGGTGTTATGTAAAAAAAAATGCAAAGATTGTTTGTGGACGCTCTTTTTTTCTGCTGAGCTCCGGAAGTGAGCCCCAAGGCGAACCCCTTTGACCTTTCCAAAATGTTACTGCCCATTTGGCACGGCAGCCGCAGCTAATAAAACTTTTATAATCATGAATTTTTTATTCCAATCCCGCTCAAGGCCTTGGGCTAACCTGGACCGTGGTAGCCCGAGACCCTGAGAGAGATTGAGAGATGTTGTGGGAGGCTGTGGCTTGAGGTTTCATCATTCTACCCCCTGAGTTTTGACATGTTAACATTTGGAGCATTATAAGTGGCATGCATTTCAGTTTTTTTTTTTAAATGAAAATAATGTTGCTTTTCTTGCCTCTTCCTTCTGAAAAAAGTAAAAACAATCACAGTGAATTCTGGGAAATGGCAGCAGCCTGGTAATTGCACTCATCTGTGTAGGGTCCGCAAGACAAAGCGGTCCTTGGTTTAAACGTTGCTTAGAAACTGCTGACCCCAGATCTATATTCTCATGGTCAACTTTGCATGGGTGAAATTGGGAAATTCAGAAAAATTCACAGAAGGTCAAGGCGCTGGAGTAAATGTCTTAGGTTTTAAGGCAGAAAGCCCCCACACAGGATTTACATCTGCATGAGTCATCAGAGAAGAAGATTATGCAAGCTGCCCCCTGGTTCTTGTACAGCGTTTTAATAATGACCTCCCTACACACTAATGATGCTGACTTGCCATCACCATTTATGGGGCCATATTCTTCTCTGTAACTAAGCATGGTAAATTTTTTTATTTTTCCGTTTCCCTGTGACCTATGCATGCATTTACATGATTGCAAGAGTTCTTGCATGTGGGTACCTGTGTCTTTGCACCTATAAATAGCTACAGAGCGACTACTCATATAGGTGTACACAACGACAATCCTGACAGAGAGACAGAGAATAACAGGCTGCGACAGATAGGGGACATCTGGGAAAAGATACTTACGGTTGGCAGAGTTTGATGAGGTCCTGGTCGGTGGTGCCAGGCGGAAGGCCCCGGATGTACAGGTTGGTTTTACTGAGCTGCTCCGCTGCACTGTGGCTGCTGCTGTTGGTGCTGGGGCTGGGCGGAGCCATGGGAGGAGGGGGCGGGGCATATGACTGCTGCAAGACACAGACATAAGTTGTTATTAAAAATTCATATGACTTATATTGGATTACTGTAATATGCACTTTTGAACAGCAAGATCTCATGACTTAGAAAGAAGATAACAAAAATTCATCTCTATTGGGCATCTATAGCCACTGTGAGCTTAAAACATGCCTTTAGGTGAAGAGTTTATGAGTCAATGAACCTTAGTCAGAGTCAAAACCATATTTAATATAAAACAAGGCTGTGAGGGAGAAATCTAGTCCATTCAATAGGCTGCACAAGCATAATTTCTAACACCTTATCAACAATGGTTTGGAATTTGTTTTCTAACCACATAACACAGTAAGTAATACTAATATAGTGTAGACATGTGTGACCCTAGACCACAAAAACAGTCATAAGGATCCAGTTTTGAATTGAAAAATATTTGGCCGAGAATTATATTTAAAAATCTGGATTCTGAGGGTGTAAAAAGAATCAAAATATTAAGAAAATCGCCAAAGGATATAAATTATCTTACTCCTTTTTTGTTTTCCATGTACTGTATGCACGAACTGTGAAACGGATAGTTCCGGTCCTAGCTTGGTCAGTTATATCAAACATCTCAAAAATGATTAGCCTGCAATAAATAACTATAACATGAACGATAAAAATTTACTTTGGTCGTTATAGAGGGTTTTCACAACGTGTCATCAATCGGCCATATTGGCGGCACTGAATGAAAACAATGCCACTGAATCGAACAAAACTGCTGACAATGGTCATTTATTGTCATGTTTTGGGCTATACTAATCGGTCGAACCGGTAAAAAGACATTTGGAGTACTACAGACTGCCAAAGTTACAACAAATCAAGGAGAAGAGTGCAAAAAGCTGTCTGAGGAACAAAAGGCGTTTGTGGTTGGCCAAACTGAACCAGGATTTCCAGGGCAAGAATCCTGACAACATTCGTGTTTATTCTTATCATTTCCAGTCAGGTAGGTGAAATATTAGGCTAATATCCTAATTAACACTGCTTGTACTTATCATTACCACCTATTAACTTCAGTTTGTCAAAATATTGCGCCCTTCCCTGCTTACTACTTAGCAGCTTCCACACATTTTTTTGTTGTTGTTTAGACAGCATAAATTAAAGAACAACAATTTCATTAGTACATTAACCATGCAATTCGTGCTGTTGTTTACACAGCCGGGGTAACTGACCAAATCGTGACATGAGTGCAAACCCTCTATTTAGTTTAGTAAAATAACCCTGTCAAGCTCTGGCAAACTATTTGAACATGCACTGTTCTCACATTCGCGTTCTGGTACAAGAAATAGTTCCTATTGTAAGACATGATATGCGAACAAAATTATATGCGAAGTTCCTTTTTACAAGGCTTATTTATTGTACGTAATAAAAAAACATACATTAAATAAAAGTAATAAAATAATTTGTATTAGGAGCGATATTTTATCCATATAATATCCATTCAGCATCCGCATCAATATTTTAATATTAATCCGCCCTTCACTGCTTAAGTCTGGCCTCGTTCTCACAGCTGATTGGTCCGGCCAACGCGCAGTGCACCTGCAGCTTCGACGCCTTCAGATTGGATGTATATTGGAATATTTTCAACACTTCATCGTCAGCAAGGTACTTTACAACTGATTCTCCTTATATCCGTCACATGTTGGTTTAATTCGCGTCCATTTAAATATGGCGTCTACCTTGACTAAGATTCAATGAGGCTTTTGAACCGCATACACACTGAGCGTTCAATATTCTCTGACAGGCACGGCAGTCAGATATAGAAACATCACTGTGACAGTTAGACTGTGGCATGAGAGCTATTATTTATGTGTGTGCGCGCTTTCCTAGTGATGTCTATGTAATGGACTGTGTGTGTGTGTGTGTGTCTGGCCCGTGTTTGCGATAATCATTGGCTGTCAGTTGTTCTGTACACTGGCAAGTCTCCCCTGGCATTAATCTATTACCTGCACTTCCCCACAGCCTGCAATTTCCTCCAGACAGACGTTCAGACAGACAGACGGACAGACGGGCCTATCGCGGCTAGAATAGATTCTGCATTCATATAATTCACACACCCCTGTGCCTCAGGCTACAGTTATGAATGAACCCATTGAATTCTCAGGAATACAACACACAGACAGGGAATAGAAGACGAAGAACTGCCATTAAAACACACTGTGCGCATGTGCATAGAAGGAAATATAAACCTCATGTTCGGAATAAAACAGTAGGGGAATTTATATGAATATGAGAAGGTTGGGGCACAAGCACATCGCATAAACAATTACACATAACAGCAGTGTTGTTATTTGGTAACTAAAAGTAGCGCCACTACTTACTCAACTTCATTTTCATCCGCGTGACAGTCGTTTTCAACTTGGAGTAACCAACGCTACAAGTTTCTGCGAGTTCAAAGAGTGAACAAACACGCACTCTTTATATGGTCGTGTGTATGCGTAGGCCAGGCCTGAAAAGTAATTCTAGCGAATCGGTTCGTTGTAAACCGAACCTTCAACCTATAAGTTAAATCCGAATCATTCTAGTGAATCGGTTCATCTTGAAAAGTCCACTCTTTTCGTTCTAGTGTATATTTCGTATTCTAGTGTAAGTTTGATTCTGAGTCGATTCGTTTGGACTGTTTATCTAAGTGAACCGATTCAAATAATAATTCAGTGATTCGAGTCGCAGCGCAGTAATAAATTAACGTGTATATTTGTATTTAATGTGCACTTGTTTTGGTTGCAGAAAATATGATTACGAGAAAAACTGATATAAATAAATGGAAATGTACACTACCAGTCAAACGTTTTTGAACAGTAAGATTTTTTTTTTTAAGAAGTCTCTTCTGCTCACCAAGGTTGCATTTATTTGATCATCAAAAGTACAGCAAAAACAGTAAAAATCTGAAATATTTTTACTATTTAAAATAAGTTTTCAATTTAAATATATTTAAAAATGTTAATTATTTCTTGTGATCAAAGCTAAATTTTCAGCATCATTACTCCAGTCTTCAATACTTTTATTTAGCAAGGATGCTTTCAATTGATCAAAAGTGATGATAACATTATTTATAAATAGAAAACAGCTATTTTAAATAATTAAAAAAAAGTATTTTGTTTTTGTTTTTGGTGTTCTTTGGATCATATAAATGCAGGCTTGGTGAGCAGAATAGACTTCTTTAAATACATAAAAAATTACTGTTCAAAAACTTTTGACTGGTAGTGTATATATACTTCGTTTGCATATAACCTAGGCAAAAAGTAATACAAAGTAATGTAACTTAAAGTGTTTTTTTTTGCATTAAAAAAATGCTGTGACACAATTGCTTATTTGTTTCTAATATGTAATACAATTCCCCAACACTGATGTACACATAAAACACTGATGCACACACTCTGCCTTAAAAGCTGTGTCTTAGTGTGCCAGACCCCTACATGAAATCTGGATATAATAAATACACCCAATTCCCAGAAACTATACACACCATATGTGTGTCTGACATGCCTGACATGGCTTCAGGCAGTCATGCACACACACGCATGATCTGACTGCACAAAAAGCTTCCTGTGTGAGTGGAAGCTTATCAGACCCACCCGGCCCAGTTCTCCTCAGCAGATCGGGGGCCTGGCCTCCGCAACACGACGCCGGGATGGAGACAGACCGAGCGCAAGAGAGCAAAAGCTCGGCTGATCAAAGTGCTCGCCACAGACACCTCTTTCAGCCAATTTGTGCAGCTGTCAGGGGCACGGTGATAGCGCGTCAGGGTGTGTAGTGTGTCAGGAGTCATGATGGGGGAAGCCTTTGAAACGTCAAAGGCGTTCACTTCGCCGTCAGACGGGCCGGGATTAGAGGGAAAGGGAGAGATGATGTTGCTTTTACAACGGACTCCAGCAGGAATCACACACATACATATACTCTAGGCGTCTCTATAGCCACACACACTAACAAATCCCATTCAGTAATACATACGGCTTTAGCGAGGCACTTAACTCAAGCGAAGAGACCCTGGGAGACAAACTGTCTGATGATAGATGTGCTATTATGCTACACATATGTTGTCTGAAACGCATTAGCACATATAACGTTTACATTTGTGATATGTTATCAGTTGACAACTGTTTGTCTTGGGGTTTTGCTTTGGTAAGAAGTATTTATGCAGTATATATTGCAGTCGTGGCCTAGTGGTATATTTATTATATATGTAATGTAATGTAATATAATATTATAATATCACAAAATATATATATATATATATATATATATATATATATATATATATATATATATATATATATACATATATACATATACATATACATACACACATATATATATACATATACATACACACACACATATATATATATATATATATATATATATATATATACATATAAATATGAATTGCTTTTCGAATAAATAATAAATAAAAAAACATTTATTATTTTATGTTACAAAATATTTCTATTTAAGATAAATGCTGTTCTTCTGAACATTCTATTCATTAAAAACACCTGAAAAAATTCTAAAAAAAAAAAAAAAAAACCTTTGGCGAAAAATAATGCATATATATATATATATATATATATATATATATATATATATATATATATATATATATATATATATATATATATATATATATATATGTATATATTTATATATTTGCATATGTATATGTTACTTACTTGTTATGTATATGTTACTTAAGTGCAAAATACTTTTATTTGTATATAATGTAAATTCTATAAAAATATTTCTTAAATGTATACATGAATGTGTTTGTATTTATATATACATAATAATTACACACAGTACATACACATATATTAGGCAAACTCAAACATTTATTTTGTATGCAATTAATCGTTTGACAGCCTAAAAAAAAAATATATATATATATATATATATATATACATACATACATACATGCATCCATGTATGTATAGTCAAACTAATTATAAATACAGATTTTAAATAACCTTTTTTTATTTAAGTAATATTCTTAAATGGACAACAGAAAAAATAAGAAGAAAAAAAATAAACAATTTCAACTCTGACCTAACGGCAAAATCCTTAAAACATGTATTGGCCAAGCAAAAAATTGCATATGATTAAATTATTTTGGAAAATATATCATAAATAAAATTAGCTATATATTGCCCAGCCCTAGATACTAATTGGTGGATGTTGTTTAGCTTTAGCGCTCATGCTGTCTGCGTGAGTTTGAGTCTTGCTTGCGTCATTTGTTCCATTCCTTTCTCATCATTTCTAGTCATCCCTATTCTGTAGCTTTCAGTCAAAGCTGCAAAAAGGCTGAAGCCTTCCAGAGAAAAGGAAACCAGTTATTGTCTGCTAATTAAACAATTCCTGGCTTTCTTCTCCTTGTCTTTTGCTCTCTCTCATCCCTGTCTTCTACCACTCTAATGACTGTAATCTGTCCATTCAGCCCCCCTCTTCTTCCGCAGCCTGGCTTCTGTAAACCGTCTCCTCCTCTCCCCCGCCCCCTCCTCTACTACGGATAAATCCATCCCTCCCTCCCACTTCCCCTCCTTCGCTCCGTATCCCAGGGTTGGCCGGTGCGTAGCCGGGCTCTGCTCTTTATTAAAGGGTGAGTGATGTGCACACACATTATCTCCTCGCTGCACGCCCAGATAGCCTTCATTTCCCTAAAGAGTACTCCAGTCACCAAACAATTAGTACTTCCTGGAGAGCCCTCGAAAATGGGTTTCGAATGGCCGCCTCTCCTCTCCTCAAACTCTTCTCCCTCCCTCTGTCTGTCCGTCTGCCTTTCCCTCTCTCTCTCATTATTTCTCTCTGCTGTTCTTTGCAGAGAGAGAGATTGACCTCTATCAGGTCAGCTTTCTTGCACTGCCTGCTGAGTATGTGGAGTTAACCCCTGCCTCCGCCAACTGTGATTATGCTTAGGCTTTGGAAATGTACATGTGTGTGCACACTGCATATGCATGCATTTAAAATACTCCTTGTAATCACATATTCATGCGTTACTGCATGTAAGTGCCAATGATAAAGATTTTTTTAAATAATCTAGGTTCAATTTAAGTTTTTAAAAAATGTACTTCTTGTATTCATGTTAGTTTCATGTGGTTTGACAGTGAAAAAAGTAAAAAGTAACAGGATCTTTTATTTTCCTCCATGAAAACATGTGAGTGTACACATTTTAATAAAAATATATATATATTTCCAGGTCAGTATTTCATATTATGAATTAACTTGGCTTTGTCATAAAAATGAAATATCAAAATTATTATAAGCAGTTTTCTTAAAATATTATTTTGTAACAAAAAATTAAAAACTAGCTATTATTAAAAAATTAAAAAATGCTATTATATTAATGAGGCATTTTTTTCATTATGATATCACAGTTGTATCAGCCTGACTTTATGTAATATATATCAAAATGAATTTATTATTACAGAAATTAATAACTTGCTTATTTTAAAATAGGTGTATTCTATGAAAGCCTGTTTCCACCACTAAATAAAAAACAGAAAAAGGTAATTATGATTTTTAATCACACAATTCTGACTTTATTTCTCACAATTGTGAGTTTATATTTTGGTATTCTGACATTATAACTTGCAATTGTGATTTTATCACAAAATTCTCAGAAAAAAAGGCAGAATTGCAAGTTTGTATCACAATTCTAAGGAAAAAAATCAGAATTGTGAGATAAATGTGAGTGTACACAAAAAAAAAAAAAAGAAATTAGGTCAGTAATTCGTCAAAGCGATTTTTCTTTACAAATATTATGAATTTTAAGACATTTTTAGGGGAGTCAAATCACATGACTGGCAATTTTTTAAATTATGAACTAACTTGGCTTTGTCATAATGTTAAAATATCTAAATTATTATTGTCCTTTTTTGTACAGCAAAGCAGTTTTGTTAAAATACTGTTTTGTAAAAAAAAAAGCCGAACTCTGTTATTATATTAGGTATTATAATATAATAAAAAATTTGTTTTATTAATAAGGCTTTTTTCTTCATTATGATATCACAGTTATATCACCCTGACTTTGTAATGTATATCGAAATTCATTTTTTATTACAGAAATTATTAACCTGCTCACTTTAAAAGTTTAAAAATTCTATGAAGTGGCAGAAACAGGCTTCCATGGTCTTCAGACAGTGTAAATGCATTTTTAATGCATTTTTAAACACTTTAAAGGATAGGACAAAGAAAAGAGCATGGTCTCATTAACCCACATGCTGTGAGTTTTGTGGAAATGTGGAGAAAAGCTCTCATAGCTTTTCCATAATAATTTGGATTCTTCCGCAGACAGCGTTCACAGCGCACACACAAGCACTCTGCCTCGCTCCTAACGGTAGTGATCGATAGTACACGCCGTGACCCCGCCATCACAGTGACCAGAGCAGGACACGGCGAGCATTGCTCTCCTTCCCTCAACTCTACCCCCAGGGCCCCTTGGGGCGAGGGAAAGAATGCCGGCTATTTAGGGAAAGGGTTTGAGATCCCTTGCATCCGGACAGCGGAGGCTCGAGGAAGCCCCAAAGATTACACCGAGCACTCTGCGCACACACACTCAACGCACATAAACACATGACTCTATCTGACCCAGAAATATATTACCACATGCATTAGCCCATTAGGCTCTCAAGAAGATCTATACGTTAGAGTTACTGCAGCAAAGGTAGGAGGGAGACTCTTGCAGAGAGAGAGAGAGAGAGAGTGAGAGAGCGAGAGAGAGAGCGAGTGAGCGAGCTTTAAGCCTTCTGTGCAAACGGGCACTGAGTGCTCTCTGCCATTAAAGCTCATAGTCGATAACATGCTGCATTAGAACCTCTTTGAGTTGCAGAATTCCGTATGAAATAAAGGGAAGGTCTGCTTCTACAGCTTTCTTTTGTGCTGGAGACACGGAAAGCGATCATTACTGATGAAATGATAAACGTTTGCCTTCGCAGACATGACATTGAGCCTGTCATTGGCTTGTGACTCAAACAAAGGACACTTGAAGGAAGTGAGCATGTCAATAATCAGCGTCATGAATCACAAAAATGTCGTGTCAGTGTCATCCATCATGGGCCTTTTCCCAGAAACCATGCTTCCTTATGTTGTCTAATTATTCTTAAATATTGAATCTTATAATAAAGGTTCAGAGGCTTGCAACATCTCTTTTCCCTTGCTTGAGTTCATTGCAGTCTCATTAGATTCTAAAGCATGGCGTGAATGTGTAGGAGTAACTGCAAGAAAGAAACTAAAAAGTCATGTGATGAGGAAATGCCACTTTAGCACTACGATTGGCTGTGAATGGGATAATACCCGCCTGTTATATTCGCAACTGCTCCGCTAATTGGCCTGAATGGGTCAAACTGGTGGAAATAGACTAATTGACTCTTCACTACCTTAGCGACTGTTACCATTGGCCATTTTCTCAAACAAGCTTTTGCTCTTTTTAATGTATGTTTATGGAGGGCCTGTGTGTTTGGATAACACAATTTAATGGACATTATCCAGATCTACAACACCACATTGTTGCTGGGAATCTTATAATAGTGGCACATGGTACGCAGATATGTTTTTTTTTCTTTTTCCAAATCTTTAAATTAATCTTGAGAAGTGCTTATGTATTTGGCCCTCATTCCCAAGTGAACACGTATAACATCAATAAGAACAACTAAATTTGCTCTCAAGTAAATTATTGCTACTTCACTGCAGTTTTTAATCAGATTACAGCATAATTTAAAAAATTCTTTAGAGGACAAAGGCACATATAATGCTTTGCAATGCCACAATTCTATATGGCCCATGTAAAAATAATATAGGATGAGCACAAATACTGAAACTCAAGTTCTGTCTTTTTGGATATTGTGTAAAGTTTGTCTAAGTTAGAAACAGCAATAAAAGGCAAAGCATAGGGAAGTGTCAGTGTTGACATGGCCATATTTGGTAACAGAACTTTGTTTTCCCAATTGAAGAAAAACAGCATAAGCTGGTTAGGTATGTTTTGAAGCATGGTATCTGGTTTGAGATGGTTTAAGCTTGTCCTTAGTTGGTCATAAGATCATTTAAGATGGAGCTAGTTGCTCAGGACCAGCTTATAACCAGCTCAGGATCAGCTCAAAACCAACTCAGGACCAGCTTAAACTAGCTCAAGACCAACTAAGGGCCATCTTAAACCAGCTTAGGACCAATTAAGGACCATCTTAAACCAGCTCATGACCAACTAAGGACCAACTTAAACCAGCTCAAACCAGCTGCCATACTTCAAAATATACCCAGCCAGCAAGTGCTGTTTTTTTTTTTTTTTCTCAAGAGGGTTGGCATCATAACCCACCTGACACCGCAACACTGGCTCAACCAATAGCGTGAGTTTAGGGACAGGATTAGCCATTTAATGGCAAGACAGGGAGAGTGTTGTGGCGCTTTTCCACTGCGTGGTATGACTCAGCTCTGTTTGCTTTTCCACTGCAGTTTAGTACCTCTTTAAAGTGGGTAGGAATATAGACTGATCATTATAAATGCACCGCCACCTCATCTACTGACCACGATACAACCATTTCTTTTTTTAAGTTACAACGATTTAAAGCCAGTCGTTTAAAAATGTTGTGCGAATGATACTGCAGTGGCTGTTGCTGACTATTTAAATCTAGCGGGTTTGGTGCCGCAAATCAAATGACGATGGTAGTAATGATTCTCGTTGACCAATCAGTGATCTGCAGTGTTTACACATCATGTTTAGTATCGCTACGGCTCGCTTGGAACCTCAACCGAGGTGGTACTAAAAAAAAGTACTAGGTAATATACACCAGGGGTGTCCAAATTCAGTCCTGGAGGGCCGAAGTCCTGCAGAGTTTAGTTCCGTCTTGGTTCAACACACCTGCCTGAAAATTTCTAGTATGCTTAGCTGGTTCAGGTTTGTTTAATACTACAAAGTCTTAGCCTCAGACATCAAGCCCACGGAGGGTAGGCTCAACATCTGATGCATGCAGCACACAAAAGTGGGAACACTTTTCCCAAAGTCGTCATCGGATTGGTTGAATTATACAGGATTTCCGAGAGATGTGTGTGTCGTGTTCTTTAACATTCCACCTGGAAACAAAGACCAACTAAGGACAAGCTTAAACCAGCTCAAGACCAACTAAGGACCAGCTTATAACCAGCTCAGGACCAGCCTAAACCAGCTCAAGACCAAGTTACATGCGCCGGTTCAAAGCAAGTCCTTTAAAGTTGTCCGAACAAATGATACTGCAGCTGACTATTTAAATCTAGCAGGTTTGGTGTCATAAACCAAATGTTGCCGGTAGTGACGATTCTCTTTGACCAATCAGTGATCTGTAGTGTTCAAACGTCACATTTTAGTATCAGTACGGCTTGTTTGGAATCTCAACCGTGGTGGTACTAAAAAAATACCAGGTACTAGGTACTGTACAACAAGGGTGCCCAAACTCGATCCTGGAGGGCATTCAGGGTTCTGCAGAGTTTACCTCCATCTTGGCTCAACATACCTGCCTGGAAGTTTCTAGTATGCTTAGCAAGACCTTGATTAGCTGATTCAGGTTTGTTTAAATAGGGTTGGAGCTAAACTCTGTAGTCCTCCGTAGGCTGAACATCTGATGCATACGGCACACAAAAGTGGAAACACTTCAGGAGTTTCAAAGTCATCATCAGATTGGATGAATTATACAGGATTACCAGGACATGTGTGTGGCATTCTTTAACGTTCCGCCTGGAAACAAAGATGCCGTGATGCCAAACCTCACGAAAGAAGAAAAACGTTGTGTTTACAACTGTGATGATGAGCGCTTAATTTTTAATTTTCAAAAGTATGTGAAATATTGAAAGTTTGCAGAACAAAATCTTTCAAATACGTTCTGGAGTTTTACACACAGGTCTGTTATTGTGGGGACATTTTCATGACCCTCCACATGGCCTGGCGCAAAACAAAATGTGATTGGTTTTACCTGTCAGTCTTATGGTCTCTAGGGCGGGCCTTGGTCTTTCAAAGCGGCCAAGGTTCCCAGACCTTAAGCCGTCAGTCTGAAGGTCTGGCTACGTGGAAACCCCCCATTAGGGAAACCTGTTTGAAAACATTAATTATTTTTGAAGACAAGTCGTCTGAAATGAACGACAATGTTCACTTCCCTCCCAGAGACTTTTTACCTGCATCTTTCACATGTTTGACCCTTTGAGAAACTACAAAGCAGAACGGACCACACGCAGACTAAACAGGTACCAGAGCACCGGCCTGTACCTTTCATAATTCTTTCTGTCAGCAGGAATGTGAGGACAAATAAGCTGGCTTTAATTTAGAAGAAACACGCCGCTCCAGACACCCAACCACACTCCAGCTTGTTAACGTCAGGCCCACGCACCGTTAATGTCATGAACGAGTTACACAAACATTCGCCCAGACAGCACTAACAACATCTTCCTCACTGGCCTCTCTCACGACAGCACAGCAAGCAAAGGTTCACACTCAGTTTGCAATCAAACTCATCCGCCTACGCAACATATGACAATCCGCGCCTCATTCCGCACAGAATCGGCTCACATCTGTGGCTCCGCTGCAATGACACTAAAGGATTATTCAACACAATTGTTCGACCTCTCGAGTATTTGCGATGCATGAATAATCATCACCACCTCCTTATTATGCAGATATATGCTAATTTCTCTTAAATAAATTCAAAATGCACCCCGCCTCTTTCTTCGCAGAGGTCAAGGTTTAACTAAGTTGGCATGTATGGAAACGGCAAATGCAGAGGGGCATTGTCCGCTTTTTTCCGAAGGGGAGGAAAACTTCGGATAAAGTTTGCGTGGATTTAAACTCATCTGGAATTTAGGCCAAATTCTGAGTTAATTCGTACACTACGTTAGCGGATGTCTCTCTATTTAAATACCCCTTCCGTCGTGACCCGCAAAATCCCCGGCCCCTCAGGGGTAAGCGCAGCACATTCAAATACGAGGAAACAATCAGAGTGTGCTTATTTGCATATGAACGGGAGATGGAAGCCCGCAAATCCGCGGCAGTCCATTTTAATCTGAGAATGACTTCCTCTTGTATTGTTACAAGAAACAGTCTGATAGCATTCTCTCTTCTCGTCTCCCAATCTTCCTGCTGAAATTAACATCCGAATGTGCTGCTCGCTTTGGACCAGACCGCTCGGAGAGCCGCGCAGACGGTAGCAGTCCGCCAACCTCTGTTGCCCCGGCAACAAAGTGGAGGACATGGTGAGGTCTTATCAATCAATTAGAAACGTCTCTGTTCACTAGAAGCATTGAGCCACTGGGTCATGATTTCTCCACAGTTTGTCAAATTCATTAGGGCCCTGGCCAGAGATGTATCGCTGTTCGAAAAAAAAGTAATTTTAAAGTCTGTCACCTAGTCAGCAGGTTAATTTTTTTTAAATGTAATTTTATAGGTGGATATTCTACATTCCCTTTATGCTAATTACTTCACCAATATAATTAAACTCCATTTAAGTTTATAAAACACATTAGTGTTCAAATTAAGAGAAAGCAGGATGCACAGAGAAAACCAGGGGAAGTCAATGACTTTTTTTTCTTTTTGGTCAAGAGTCATACACAATTCATTTAGCTCGAGAAGAGCTAACTTCCTGTGCCTTCGTTAAAATTCCTTCGCCAGGTTTGCTTTTGCAGCAGGGCTTCCGAGAATTCCGGACTAGACCCATTCAAGGGAATTCCTGTCTCCAAAATCCTTTTTTTTCATTCCCAGTAGCTGTCTGAGGAACAGCCACTGTTAATTGGCATCACATGACAGCTGGGTGGGTTTAGGGGTCACATCCATGTTACAGTGATTTGATGGAGGGAAGCTAAATTAAATCATTACTTTATTCAGCACTGACAGTGATGTGCACATGGTGAAGTATCAGGCTAAAGGTTCTGCTCCTGGAAACTTCCACTGGATGGGATTCATTTAACAAAGCAAACAAATATAGAAGTGAGTAAAATAAACATTTCCTTCACTGAAAGACTTTTGGGCAACATTTCAAATCATTCTTCAAAAATGCCACAAAAATATACCATATTACTGATGTACTGCTGATGCGTGTACTTGCGTGTGTGTTAAATAAGCATTACTTACACTATCAGAAAAAGGAAAACAATTTTTACATTTACAATGCAATCAATATTCTATTAATTAAAGCCAAGTATGTTTTTAAGCATTTTACATTTATTCCAAAATAATAACTCATTTAAGCAATATATAGGGTACAACGAGGCTAAAGTCACACCTTAAGAAAAAATGTGCTGTAAAATTGCAGAAAAAAATATATACGTTTGTATGAAACATTAATGGAGCAACAGATTTTGTGTGACAATAAATCACCGTCATCATAAGTAGTTTATTTTAATTCAAAATCTTATATTTGTATGAGGTGGCAAGGGGGGCCTTTTACCCCCACTCACCAGAATGGGGCAAAAGGCACGCAGTATTGATATATATACTTTAGCTAAAATAATAATGTTGTTGTTTTTTTTAAAATAATATTTAAGTATATTTGTTCAAAACAATCGCTTTAGCAAAGTTTGTACTATTTTCTGCTTATTTTGAAAAATAAAAGAATTATTTTTGTTCATTAAAATGTTAATATAAAAAACTGAAACAAAATCATTTTAAAAAAGTACAATTTCTGAAAGCACTGAAGGAGATCCTATAATAATTTAATATAGATGTACAGTAGTAACAACAAATCATATTTTATTATATGATATGATTAATATCGTGTTTTTAAATATGATGGTTTCATTCTAAACATGGTGATTATCTCTAAGACAGACACCCAACATAATATATGATATTTACCATCTGAATCTAACCATGTCATGTCAACAAATGGAAAAGTCAGCCATCTATTAATTATCATGTTAATTATTGTGCCTTTTAGCCCCAACAGCAGGGGCGCTTTTTACCCCAAATACCATACTTTTACAAATTCTTTTGTTATTTAAAAACTGTTGCTTTAATTATCTTAAACAAAACTGAAAATCATTAAACATAAAATATTAGATCCAGTAAGCACAGAATCAACTTTGCGCTGCTGCATGCGACCACGTCAAGGATCAGACAAATTTGCATGTGTATATTGAAAAGCGAATGTTTTAGAAAGTGGTACGCCACGTTTTTGTGCCGTCTACACTGTAAAAAACAATTTGTTGAATCAACTTTAAATAATTTGTAACCTGGCTGCCTTAAAATTTTAAGTTCAGTCAACTCAAAAACCGTTTATTCAACTTGAAATGTTAAATTATACTAAGTGACAACTTAGATATTTGAGTTGAATCAACTTAAAATTTTAAGGCAGCTGGGTTACTTACCCGTCTGTTAAGTTTAGCAAACACAAATATCTAAGTTGTTACTTAGTACAACTTAACATTTCAAGTTGAATAAACTTATTTTAGTTGACGGAACTTAAAATTTTTAAGGCAGCAGGGTAACAAATTATTTTAAGCTGACTCAAAAAATTGTATTTTTTATTTTTTACAGTGTAGTGGTTTAGAGGAAAATAATATCAAAGGCGCCTTTTACCCAAGGGTGCCTTTAGGCCCTTTGTACCCTATTATTTGTGAACTTATGTTCAGCTATTCTTAATATTTCACTTCGAACTATTTTTGAATTTTCCAGATCACCAGTCAAATCTCTGTAAATATTGGTCACAGACATGGAGATTTACTTTAAACTTTACCAAGCTCACTAAAAACTCCCACAGATTGTTTTCATGCCTTTTAAGTCTTATTTTGCACAACAAAGTGGTTATATCTAAGTGTTTGAGTTCCCATTACCGCCTAGATATTATTCAGACTGATTCGTAAACACGAAATGTGCAAGAGGCAAGATTTATCGCATGAACCACTCACAGCTGAGCATAACCAGTCATATCCAATCATATCGTGATGGAGGCATTGCCTCCTCTCACATGACTTTCCCACATTCATTCAATTACCCCCCCACCAAACTCACCGCACACCTTAGCGAGTCTGTCACTGTTCGACAATGTTTTTTTTTTTATTTTTATTTTATTTTTTTTAGAAAAACAAGTGATTTATACACTTTATAATGTTATATTTTGTAATACTGGCATTGTTTTATTTTTGTACTACGATTTTTTTCTCATCCAATATTTTGAGGAGACACTGCCTCCCTTGCCTCCTCAGAGGAAATGCAACTGATATAGTATGCTGTAATTTAAATGATTATAAAATGTATATATTTTATCTTTTCCAAATGACTGATAATGCGCAATGAAAGAAGTAGAAAAACTAATCTATAATCTACGCTACTATAGAAAGCTCTAGCACTTTGTGAATGAAATTGTGCACTGCAGTTCTTGGCCTCTCTCTACAGCTGCTGTACCAGAACACACACACACAAACACACACACACACACACAGATGATAAAGAGTCTTACATGCTGTGTGTCCTTGTGCCTCCCTCCACATTGAGTCATCAGCTCTGCACTCCATTAATCACACATCATCAAATGTTGTCACATCATGTTAGTAAGTGTGTGTATGTGTGTTTGCGCGTACATGCGTGTGTATGTGTGTGTGGTCTCCAAATGCAATCTATATGTTGAGGCCCCCATACAGCCTTGCACTTCCACATGCTTCCAAACGTAAATAAATAAATAAATGATAAAAGGCGCAGATCCATGTCTCAATGTCACCCTCTCTGGGTGTTACAGAAACCTCAGCTAAGCTCGATGCTGACATTGAGATGGAGAGAGATAGCCAGTCTGTGGACAGAGTATTATGTTCCCTCAAATGGTCACTGAATACGAGTGACATTGAAGCAGCCATTAATCAATTTTCATACCTAGTCCTTCATCAGTTCACTAAACGCTGGAGCCTGATTTGATCGATAACAGAGGAAGGGGGGAACAAAACAGACGCTGGCCGAGCAGATGATGATCAAGACGTAGTCTATGCTGGAAATGATTTAAAAGCCATATCAAATTACCATGAAAGGTTAAAACTTACTTTCTTATATGGAAGGGGATGAGAGATGCTAGGCTGGATGGTGTACAACATTTTTCAGTGTTGAAATTCGATGCACAGGCATGTGCATTGTTAATGCATGTCATTTTTCTTAATGTTAAAATCCTGAGTTGGTGCAGTTACAGCATCTACCAGCAGGGGCTTACAGGGTCATGCTAACCAGCCAAACCTTGACCCCACTGATTTGAGTATCCCGACCAGCTGACACCCGTTGGGGTGACCAGTGGTAGTGTTTTGAAGATTTAAATGTTTCAGATTTTAAACAAGACTATATCATAGTCCAGCCTCATAGATGTGTGCATTTCCTCCGGCTGTGTGGTGTGACGCATGTTGTGTTGCGTGGGTGTGCGGCCGCTGACGGGAGATCCACAAGGGTGCTGCTGTGTCAGAGCGCGCGCTCAAGGACGTGGCTGTGGTCCAGGCGTAGGACGTGAGCAAGCTAAGATGATCTCTTAGCCCATGTGGAGTCCACACATTGAACACATGTACAACGGATGTATAATATGAAGCGAACAGGATGTCATGTTACAATATATCATGTGCATGGTTATTAAATTGCAGAATACAAATAATTAACTCCACCTCCACTTTCCTGTCCTTGTCTAATTCACTGTCATAACTCAAGATTTATATGGTACCGCACGTGCACACATGATCTGTTGTATGTCTAGGAGATTTTGTAGACAATACATGATTTAGTTTTTAAGGCATAGTTCACCCAAAAATTAACTGTGTCATGATTTAAACTTATTTTAAAAGAGGAGAAGAATTGTTGAATAAGAGGTATTTTAGTGGTTTTTTTTTTTTTTTTTTTTTTTTTTTTTTTGCACAACAAAAAGTATTCTCGTAGCTTCATAAAATTACGGTTGAACCACTGATGTCACATGGAGTATTTTGTCAATCTTCTTGGTACATTTCTGGACCTTGAACGTGGCAGGACCCTTGCTGTCTATGGAGGGTCTCGGATTTCATCAAAATGATCTCAATTTGTGTTTCTAAGACGAACGAAGGTCTTACGGGTTTGTAACGACATGAGGGTGAGTAATTAATGACAGAATTTTCATTTTTGGGTGAACTATCCCTTTAAGTCTTCTGTATATTTCAAGTATTCCTACGATAATTTTGCACAAGGAACAAACTGAAATGTATAATCTGTATAAAAAGCAAACACGGATTCGAAAGTAAAAGTAAAAAGCAAATGCGAATTTGAAAGTGATATAAATGCTGCTGCCCGCAATTTATATAAAGTTTAATTAACTGGGAGAGAAAGCATTGAAATAACAGAGTTTTTTCTTTCCCATCTTGTATTTATTCCCTTTAGGGGTTCCCTAGTAGACGTCATTTCCTTTTTCGAACACGGTATTGGGATTCAGACACATATGGACCGCTTTTATGATGCGTTTCCTTTTTCGTCTTTGCAGCTTAACAGCTCCAGTCATCATTTACTTTCAGTATACTGAAGCTCATGACCAGGAAAATTCTTTTGTGTTCCACAGTAGAAAGAAAGCCATGCAGGTTTGACCTGACATAAGGGTGAGTAAAAAAATGACAGATTCCTTGTGTTTTTTCAACCTATGAACACAGTCATATGTGGGACGGACAGTGTTCTTTCTGTTTTCAATTCGGTGTTGTTTGTCCACCCACTCAATGTAATTATCTCTTGAGATATTTGTGTTTGCCGGACACAATGTGATCATTCATACAAATAATCAGGGTTGAGTCTCGGTGTAATGTCAGCGTGGCCTGTCTGCTTTAAACGCTTGATGGAAAAGTGTGGGAGTGAAGGGAATAGAATGACACAAAAAGAAAAATCCAATTATTCGTGCATAATAACAATCGTGCGGTATTCGCGGGCGATTGCCAGCACATACTAACCCGGCCCTCGCTGTCTCTCCTACTGTCTAAGTGCCAATTATGGCACAGGCGGCGGACATCCGCTTGAGCCAGGCCCCTTTCCGCTAGACCCATTAGGGGTTGCGCCGAGCATGATAGTGCTGTTTAGTCGAACACTGCACCATAAGAGCCGTATACTGCTCCAGTGCACCAGCTCGCAGTACACACGCTTGCGCTGATCAGGTTACCGAAGTAGATGGCGCGCTGTTCCCTTGCAACATCATTAAAGCAGGGGTGGGGATTTTCCTAGAGCTCTGCGTGTCTAGCACAATGCGGTCGTATCACTGTCCTCTTCTGGAATGCAGCAGTGTTACCTGAGAAAAGCCTGCGTGCGGCGAGAAGGCAGGGTGGAGGGATGCGTAAACGATTCGGAACGGTGACAGAGTGAAAGAAAGAGGGATAAAGGACCCAAAAAGGACATGAGGGAGAGAGAGACTACATGAGAGGCAGGCCCCTGTGAAGTACCTCTTGTTATTAATAATTGATTCTTTGAAAAGACTGTGCGGTTTAATTGGTGGTAAGGGGTGATCCTGGCACACACACACCTCTGGGAGTCTCTCTGCAGCTGGTTTCCAGTAACGCAGGCTCAACGTGAGGGCGAGTGAGCAGCGCTCCACTCGAAAGAGAGAGAGAATGCATTTGAAACTGAAACCTACCTGGAACGACTCGAGCTGTGTCTGCAGTCTGCAAGGAATTCACTCCAAAGCACTGGAAAGTATACACCTTTGCATGTCAGACAGCTCTGAACCAGAGGCCACGACCCGCATGATTTACTTCGATGACCACGACGACTGAATTTCATTTTATAAACCATAAATGGAATAATTTCGACAAAAATGAAAACTCTGCCATCGAATGTTGCTCCAAACCTGTACGGCTGAATTAGATCGGAATTAGTTCATAGAAACACACTGCAAAAAATCATATTCTTAATCAAATATGTTTCATTAAAATATCTAAAAAAAAATTGAAATAAAATGAACATACTTGTGAGGCAACACTGCATAAGATATTAAAACTTTTCAAGAATGTATCTTCAAAGAATGTTTCTGTAGTGTTATATATATATATATATATATAAGAAAGGTATTTTTACTGGTAAAATTCTAATTTATTATTTTTAACTTTAAGTTTTAAGTTTTGACTTATATTGCACAGGTATATTTGTAGCAATAGCCAACACTGTATATGTTAAAATTATCCTTTTTTATGCCAAAAATCATTAGGATATTAAGTAAAAATCATGTTTCAGAAAGATATTTTGTAAATTTCCTACTGTAAATATATCAAAACTTACTTTTTAATTGGTAATATGCATTGCTAAGAACTTAATTTGAACAACTTAAAAGGCGATTTTCTCAATATTTAGATTTTTTTTTTTGCACCCTCAATAGTTGTAGGCCAACCAAATATTGTCTTATTCTAACAAACCATAAACCACTGGAAAACCTATTTATTTAGTTTTCAGATGATGTATAAATCTCAAAAATTTCAAAAAATTGAACCTTATGACTGGTTTTGTGGTCTAGTGTCACAAATAAGGAAATATGTTTAAGCCTCTTCTTGCACATAAAGCTATCATGTAGCTTCATAAGACTTTGAATGTAAAGCACAAGTCATATAAACTACTTTACGGTGCTTTTTTTTTCTTTTTTGTAAGATTTGCGATGTGGTCACTATGAACTGGACACAACGTGTTTTAAACATTCTTCAACAGTAGCATACAGATTTTGAACAAAATGTTCATTTTTAGGTGATCTGTTCCTTTAAGACTGGACCGTTTTATGCAGTAATTATCCTCATTAAAATTTTGACTGATACAAAAAGCTGCAGGCCCACAAAATCCGAAATCTGTCCTGTACAGCGTGCGGTCCGTGATCTGACCTTCTCCACATATTGGATTAATTCCTAAGTCAATGTTCAACACAAACCAGCGGCACAATGGAAACAGTGAGGTATTTGCAACAGACACTCGCCGTATATTCAAAAAGGAACACACTCTTGACAAAGACCAGAGCCAATTTGACCAGATAACATCTATGGAGACCAGAGGAAGCTTTTCCTTTTGTGCAAAAACCAGAGCTGCCGCCTGTGAGAACTCTCGGCTTTGAAGATTCTCTGTCCTATTACGCTAAAACCTGCTCTGGAGACTAGATTTGCCTCAGGTAACGCAGGTTCTTTCCTATAATCAACAGCAGCCCCGCATCCTCCATTAGGACCTTTAATAAAATTCTCTGGAAAAAAATCGTGCGACGATCCTTTGGCAAAGCTGAGATAAAATTGAATTGCTTGAAAAGCTAAAAGGCAGCGGAAAAAAGGATTGGCAGTGTGTGCTAGGAGATGACAGAATATCAAGCCGGTGTGACAGAGAATCAAGTCAAACAGCACGTCGGTGTGGTTTGAAAAGTTTAAAAACTGACTGAAAGCTGTATGAAATGTGAAGTGTGGCCCAGAACAGACCTAATTGCTGTAATTTGTGTGCACAGTGTGCAAACAGCACTTTTGTTGGCTATAAAAGGGCGTAATCAATATAGAAAATACACACATGGCAATAGTCTGTTTGTGTATGTGTGTGTGTTTATCTTTTCATCTCTACTCTAGCTCTCATGTGCCTTTGTGCTGATAGCCATGATAATCTGTAGATCTGGATTTGCCCACCCTGCTGAATTATGCAAACCCAGCTCAGCTCAGGCGTGAGGAGTTTAACTGGGCTGGCAGTGGGAGATAGACAGCTTGTGGCCTTTCTTTTAAAAGAGGAGAGCTTGTACTATATCCCTCTGTATTATTCTTTCTTTGATCAATCTATGTATCTATCTACTTGTCCGTCTGCCAATATATCTATCTTTGTCTTTCTGTTTGTCAGTCTGTTTGGTCAATGTCATGGTTTTTCTGGACAAGTACCATGAATTTTACACTGTAATAGCGTCATTCTTTGAAGTATCATTTAAAAGTAGCAGTACATGTATTTCCTAATCATTTAGTTAGTACAATATATCAGAGTACAATGGTATTTTTTTTTAAAGGTACTGTATTGCTGGACAACAGCTAGGAAAATTCTGTTATTGATTTTTCACTCTCAAGTCGTTCAAAACCCGTAAGACCTTCATTCATCATTCACACAAATGAAGATATTTTTGATGAAATCCAAGAGCTTTCTGACCCTGCGTAGACAGCAGCGTAACTACCATGAGAAGAAATTATTAAATAAAGTTGCTATTTTTGTTTATTTTGTGCACAAAAAGTATTCCTGTAGCTTTATAAAATTATGGTTGAACCACTGTCACATGGACTATTTTAACAAAGTCTTACTTTTCTGGGCCTCGAACGTGGTAGTTGCGTTTCTGTCTGTGCAGGGTCAGAAAGTTCTCAGATGTCATCAAAAATATCCTAATTTTTGTTCCAAAGATAAACAAAGGTCTTACAGGTTTGGAACGACGTGAGGGTGTGTAATTAATGACAGAATTTTCATTTTTGGGTGAACTATCCCTTCAAGTGAAAGTATTTGACATAAAATTCATCATGAAGACATACAGTAGCTTTGTGTAATGAACAGGCCAAATTTTAGCCATTATTGAAGCCCGTGAGATGTTGACCACTGGAACTGGGTCACTGACTTCGTGAGTTGAACTTGAGAACCAGACTTCACTCACAAATCATTCAGACTGGGTTTGAAATGGATCAGCTGATTCAGATCCAAAAAGATCTAAATCAAACAAATGATTAATGATCTTTTTGAATCTGAATTTCTTTCAGAAATTATGTCTTTATGAATCTTTTTTTTGTTGTTGTTTAAGATCTGAATTAATTCATTCAGTTCATGAAAGCAGACAAATGATGCATCTTAAGCTTTTCACTTCCAGTGTACAAAAATGTACAGATAATTTACTCACCCCCTTGTCATCCAAGATGTTCATGTCTTTCTTTCTTCAGTCGTACAGAAATTAAATTTTTAGAGGCAAACATTTCAGGATTTTTCTCCATATTGTAGACAATGGTGCCTGAGAGTTTGATCTTCCAAAATGCAGTTTAAACTTTCTCAAAAAAATTACAATTTATATATTTTTTAACCTATGCCACCTAACCTAAGTGCTCATCTCATCTAGCTCTGCGTGAACTCTGTGCATTCCGGGTCAAGACAGTTAGGGTATGTTGAAAAACTCACATCTCATTTCTCTTCCAACTTCAAAATCGTTCTTACATCGCTGCAAAAGAACCGACCCAGTGTGTACAAAGTGAACGCGCAAGGAGGGTCAAACACCCTTTACAAAAAAAGGTAAAACCGCAGTGTTTTTGAAGTTGGAGGAGAAAATCAGATGGGATTTTTTCGACATACCTTAACTGTCATGAACTGGAATACAGTTTTTTTTTTGTTTGGTTTTTTTTAGAAATTAACCAATTGTTTTGCTAGATATAACCCTTCTTCCTTGGCTGGGATCATTTAGATCCCTTTGAAGCTGCATTTAAACTCCATTTTGGAAGTTCAAACTTGCAGGCACCATAGAAGTCCACTATATGGAGAACAAGCCTGAAACGTTTTCGTCAAAAAACAAAATTTTTTTTTACCGACTGAAAATCTTGGATGACAAGGGGGTGAGTAAATCATCTGTAAACTTTGGTTCTGGAATCTGGAAGTCAACTTATCCTTTAAACAGCTAGAACGGATGTCAAGATTGACATTGGCTGATATGGGCTACTTTTATGTTGTTTCGAGCTTTGCATCTGAAATACTCATTCTGGCCAGGATATTTAGAAATTTACCTTCTCTATTCCACCACAGAAAGTCATACAGGTTTAGAGCAACATGAGAGCGAATAAATGATGTCCGATCTTCATTATCAGACCTGAATTCGTCTAGCAGACCATCTGCAGTGCTCTATGGTTTGGTTTGAGAGTGTCGTGCATCAGGGAGGAGAGGCCAGTAAGTGAGCAGGCCCATTAGGCACCGAGTGTGTGTGAGAGAGAGATATGAGATGCTGCTCTTAGACAGTGATAGGCTCATTAGTAGGGCTAGGATGTACTGCATTTGAGTGTGTGTGTGTGTTTGCATGCATGCTTGCAGTCTAATTAGCATTGGACAGTTAGAGTGACTGTGACCCAAGACTCTCTCCGACCTCTCATTGTGACCTGCCTGCCGGCGTCCGCAAGTTCAATCCGAACCCCACAAACACACAGCCATTCAAAGACACGCAAACACCCACACACCCGCACAAAAGAGAAAGACATCCCTTCATGAATGTCAATACACTCTCTAATTGGCTTGTACGGGCGTCTCTGTTTTCTTTAAACAAATGTCGGTCATTAAGCCGTGAGTGAGATGATTAGTGTGAAGTTGGTGTGCGGTGCACCGATACACACGTCCTCTTATGGAATGTGTCCGCACAGCCATTAGCACGCCATCCCTGACATGCCCCGTGTCCTCTCTCCTCTCACACCTATTTGTCAAACCGGCCCACTGTTTCTTGCAGAAATAATGACAGCCCAATCAGAGACTGCGACTAGTGTGTGTCTAACCTTATTTTTTTGAAGCGCAAGACGTTTTTTGACAGAAAAGGAAGCTGATGGAAGTCAGACAGACTGTAGCGGAATATAGATGCGGGTGTCGGAAAGTTTAAAAGACGTTTTAAAGTTTAACATCCTCCCCCAAAAGGCCCTTCTGCTTTCTGGCTACCGCAGTGCAAGATGAAAGCGCTTGTGCTTCTACAAAAGACTTATTTTTTTGTGCCTAGCACCACTTTAGCCAGCTAAATGCATCTCATTCCGGCGACCGGCATTGGGAAATACAATCTCGGTGCAGAGGGAAAAGTCTGGGCCAGCATTTCAAACAAAGGCACGCTAGCACAAAAGGACGAGAAGGGTAAAACCCTGGGACGCTGGGCAGTGTAGGCCCTTAGGGGCCCATTGTTTTCGATAGAGCATTATGAAGAGATACACATGCGCAGAAAAAGCCATTCACACGCACGCTCTAGTCGAGGGTAAGACCTGGCTGTGGCCGAGCGGCGCGCACAAAGGAGCTTAATCATTCATAAAACGGGAGAGGCTAATAAAATATGCAGCACATGAATGCGGTAAAGTGCTCCGGTGCTGCCTAAACTTTTAAAAAGACACATCGAATCAGCCACACATATAACTATTGTGTGCGTGTAGGCCGATTAGTTTGCTGGGGCTGAAAGGATGAGGTCACGCTGTTTGCAGCATCTCTAGGGCGGATCCTGTCAGGACTGCGTTCTCTGCTTCCTGTCTTCTGCGCTTCTTTATGCATTTGTCTTGTTCGTTCTCTGGTTTTCTCCGCCTGCCTTTTTGCTACTGTACTAATAGGGACGCTGAGAGAGGAGACAGGAAATGACAAGGAGAAAAGGGAGGGCGCCACAGGAAGTAACAATCACAAATGAGATTTCTAATAACATCTCCATTGTTTTCCTGGCAATGAGATTATATAGACATCAAATAGAGACTTCCTTCTCAGATGTTTCTCCTGAGAAAAGACCGTAACCTTGCAGCTTTTTTAGAAGAGATTTCAAATAATTTTAAACTGGACTCAAACATCCAAAATTCTACAATCCAACATCAGATATTTCTTGGTCAACAAATCAGCATATTAGAATGATTTCTGAAGGATCATGTGACACTGAAGACTGGAGTGATGATGCTGAAAATTCAACTTTGGCATCACAGGAATTAGAGTCTAGAATACAGTGGTGGCCAAAAGTATTAGAACACTAGTCTTTTCACCAGCTAAAAAATGGTTTTAAGTCAGTTATTTCTATGTTTTGCTGTATTGTGTCAGTAGGAAATATCAGTTTACATTTCCAAACATTCATTTTGCCATTAATTGTAATTAATTTTTTGTTTGCACAAGGAGTCTGACAACAGCCAGTGCTCCACACAAAGATGTGATCTCATCCAGTCTGTCTGGACAGATAAAAACTGAGACAGACTAAACCGAGAAGAACTGTGGCAACGTCTTTAAGACGCTTCAAGAAACCTACCTGCAAAGCTACAGTACTGTTAAAAGTTTAGGCACTTGTGTAAAAATGCTGTAAATTGAGGATGCTGTCAAAAAGAACGTAATAAATAGATTTTCTTTATCAATTAACTTCTACTAACTAAATTAAATCAACATTTGGTCTGACCATCCTTTGCACTTGCGCATAGTTTTTCAGGTAGCATCTTGGAGACATTGCTACAGTTCTTCTGGATTTGGTCTGTCTACGTTTGTTCTGTTTGGTAATGTCATTCCAGACACACTAGATGAAGATGAGATCAGATCTCTGCGTGGAGCACTGGCTGTTGTCAGACTCCTTGTGCAACCAAAAATCTCACTGGATTATTACAATTAATGGCGAAATGAATGTTTGGAAATGTAAACTGATAGTTCCTACTAACACACTACAGCAAAAGTGAAATAAATTACTTAAAATCTTTTTTGGCTGGTGAAAATAATAGTGTTCTACTAAATTCTGGCCACTACTGTATATTCAGAATTTTAGAAGGAACATCCAAGACAAAGTTGAATCTTCTATGACAAATATCTGAGAAATTTCCTAAATCCTAAAAAAGCAATAGTATTTTTCTTTGGGACAGTATCAGGAAACAATATGAGATTTGAACTTCAGTCGCCCAGAGCTTGCGCATTAACCCCTAAGCCACGGCTCTGACCTCTCTGTCCTTCTTTCTCTCATTATGCTTCTCACAGCAGTTTGAGGGAGCTTTAGAAGTTGCAATCAAGGGTGCTGTTGTGTGACAGATAGTTCGGCTAATAAGTCCAGGCTTGGTTTCTCCACCACCTACCACCTCTAGCATCCACGCACTCAAGTGAACTGAACCATCAAAAGCAGAGGCTCCTGCCTTCAAGCTTACCATGGCTAACAAGCACAGCTGTTCGCTGAACCCACCACAGACCAGCTGAGGATATATTAGTCACGTACAAACAAATGGATAAATGAGAGCATAGGGGTAATCATCGCCATTTTTACAATAGACTTCTCCTCAGCTAGACATTTTGATGTTTGAATTTAACAGGGTTGTGAACTGAAATGCAATTAGAATGCATTTCAAATTCCAGATTTGAATTTAATTGAATTCATTTGAATTGAAGTCCCTAGTAAAACGTAATATATTTAAAATACATTTGTTTTATACTAAGTATAGTTCAAATCTATTAACATATTTTTCTGACATATCAGTCATAACGTACTGATATACAAATTATCATTTAAATTTATGTGGAGGAATACTTGTGCACAATGCACATTTCTTAATATTAAGCCTAAAATGTGTTTTAATGTCACTATTGATGAGGATTGTTTGACCTTTGAATAATATTGTCTTTAAATGGAAGATATTTTAAGTGTACCTAAAGTATACTTGCAATTGTTCCACTTTAGTATATCTTTAGTTGGACTTCAGCACTACTTTTGCACAATTAAAGTGGATTAAGTACAAAATTAGTCCAATTTACCAGACCAGGGTTCGTACAGGTCTACTAAATTGACCAGTACAAACCCAGGTCTGGTACTGCAAAAGATACTGTATAATAAACTTTTTATTTAATAATTTACTGTAAAATGAAATTCCAGGACCTTCAAGGACTTTTCAGGCACTACTTTTTAGATTTTCAAGGACTTAAATAAATATACTTTTACTAAATATTACTATTACTTAAATATCTCACTTATCAAACTTTTGTTTAATAACTGTAATGATCTTCGTAGCATGTATCACGAATCATTTGATTTGAATCATTCAATATGCGAAATGATTTACGAACCCATTCTGACCCAATCAAATAATGAACTGAATCAAATGATTTGTAACCCGTGCTTCGAAATACCGATTAAAGCAAAAAATTTACAAACCCACTCTTAAGTTCCAATCTTCGGAGTGCATATTGCGAATCATTTAATTTGAATCATTCAATCTGCGAAATGATTTTCAAAACTGTTCTGATCTAAATCAACTGATTTGTGATACACACTCCGAAGTCCTGAACTGAATCAAATGATTCGCAACACGCAAAGTTCTGATCTAAATAAAATGATCTGGAATACGCAATTTAAAGTCCTGATATAAGTCGAATAATTCATGAACCCGCTCCAAAGTCTCAATCTAAATCAAATGATTTGCGATACGCGATTTTAAGTCCCAATCGGAAAAAAATTTTTGCGATCCGTGATCCGTTTGGAGTGCTTCAAAATAGTGAATCATTTTGTGATGCAGTGGTTTAACTGATTCAGAGTTTCGAAAAAGCTCCATTTCACCCATCACTACTTGCTTTTTAAAATCATTACAAGCGATGTTGAAATTTGAAAAAAAGAATGGCTCTTTTAATTTGATCTGGTTTTTGCTAGTGAATCACTTGAAATGAACAATCGAAGTCACAAGTTTGAATCAATCGGAGTGGTATCAGCATAAATGACTCAATTGATTTGGTTCATCTGTTCCTCTTTTGCGTCTTCAGCCATGTTTACACGACACCGGCAGTACTACTACTGGCTTAGCTCACTAGTTTTCTGACATTAACTGAAATAAGCAAAAAGCATACATTTTCTGTGAAAAGATTTTATATTTCAGATTTCTTATTTTATACATTGCCTTTCAGTAATTCAATCACTTTCAAGTGCCTCTTTAGGAATATTGTTATTTTCAAGGGTTTTCCAGGCCTTAAGTTTCAAAAAGTCAAATTCAAGTACTTCAAGCACTTTAACCACCTTGTACGAACCTTGGCAGACTTTAAGCATGAAATAAATGTATTTCAAATAGATTTTGTATGTTTATTTTTCACTAGGGGTAGCAAACAGGATGCAGGACTTAAAGTCAATATTATCTTCAATAAAAGTGAAGTTTAATAAAAGTGAGCTGAAATTCAAGTAAAGCCTTGTCTGAAAACTGGTTTTATAAGCATTAGACAGATGCAAATCTATAAGAAAATAACACTTCCATAGAAATGTGTACTTATTTTCTTTTTTTAACTAGAAAAAAGTTTGCATTGTATGCATTTCTAAAAATCCTTGAAACATCACTGCTTGAAACACTAAACACTAAAACTGTTTTCATATCATGTATATTTAATATAAGTATATTTAATATAAGTATAAATTAGGTATTTATATATTTTAATGTTTGCATATTTATTTCAATTCATCCCATTTCAAGGATTTTAAAATATTTTTTTGCTTGAAAACAAGTCAGTTATTAAAAATTCATTAGGTGCAGTGTATAAACGAAGGAAAAATAAGATAAAAAGTGGAAAATACAACAAAAATAGTATTTTTTTTTTTTTGCATTGTATATGCTTCTTTATATTTATTTATACATTTATGCACTTGTCACTTTTCATTACATTTCTCAAAATGCAAATAACTGTTGAATTTTTCTGAATTTAAATTGCGTATATTCCACTTCCTGTAATTCCATTTCGGCTTCCTGTGGGGTATGGGCAATTTAATTCAAATTCACCCTGTTCATTTTAAAGGGCACAGATTCTTGAAATTCAGAATTTTGCACAACCCTGGTATACATTAAAGCTGTGATTCACCTTGACATTCAGTAGAAAACATATGACCTCAGCGGCCGCATTTAGCATGATGGGAAGTCTGGAAAAAGGGCACGCCACACGTTTGAGTGTCATTACTAGCTCTGTATTTAGCCTTGAGCCTGGGGATATGTTTGGACAAGTCTTTGAGTGTCTGCCGCACAAATTATCCTGATAAAAGCACATGGGGCGAGCAAATTAATTCAACCGAAACCCAACAAAAGCACTGTTTACATAAGCTAATCCCAGGCAGCGTGCTAGCCGCCATGCCAACCCCGAGCAGCCTCCCCAGGCTGGGGAAATCTTTATTGAATCATCACCCTCTCCCTGGGCACTTCGAGACCCCAAAGTGTCTTTATCCAAACGGGGAAGCGAAGGGAGGAACGGGTCCTTTCAGATGGCATCTTTACGGTCTTCAGCGGTTTAAAATCGAGGCCAAAACAAATGGCCTTTCCCAGAGTGGTCTTTAATGTACCTTTTTTTGGGGCTGATTTTCAGCCAGACCGTAGAGAATTGGATACAGTTATGGTGGGTTAGAATCGCTGTAGCTGTATCTTATTATAGGAGGCACTTTTGACACTCGAAAGATGTGTGCGTAGTCCTCGCGTGGACTTTTCGTGACACGGAAAGGTTGGAGAGGGAGATGAGGGCATGGGGGTGGGGTCCGTGGAACGAGTAGGGCGTTCTCAAGAATTTATGACACCTTACGTCGCCTACTCCGTCCTTGGTTGCTTTCAGGGGGAAACGCTTTCCAATGAGTCTCTAGATGAAAACGCACGGGAGGGGTGGAAGAAAAGATGACAGGAGCGGCTGAAAGGCAGTACACTGTGAAGGAGGAGCAGGCTGCCACCAACATCCCTCCTCTTTTTCTCGAAATCGAGTGGTTATCGTTTGTGACTGTAGCCAAGCTGCACAGGCTGTTCCTCTCCGCTCTCTGTGTGAATTCATAGCAAAAGCAGCTTTCCTAACCGCTAATTACAACTCGAAGCTCATTAAACCACCGGTTTTATACACGCGCACATGCGTGCACGACCGCTGACGATGGCGTCATTTGTCATCCTTTACATCTAGATGATTGATCCGTTCCAAAATCCCAAATCAAACACATCCCTGCTCCGCGAGAAAACGCTATCCCTTTCCAGAATCCGCACCAGATCTATATTTACAGCTGAACACTCAGCCTCTAACTAAAATCTTGTTTATCTCAAAGATGCAACGAGGCAAAGCCCAGAAGTGACAGCACCAATGAGGGACTGGATTGGAGGCCGACGGTAAAACGTCGATGAGTCCCCGTGTTGCTGCAGCCTTCCACGGCTTTGGCTCGTTCCTCCTCAGCCATTTATCCCTGAACACAGGCTTTGTCGAGCACTTACGCCAGTGGCCTAAAAGCAAGCTGTGTGTAAAAAAGAAATGGCAGGGCCCTTAAAAGGGGAGAATCCATCAGGCTCGGGTTGTTACAAAGTGGTCCTCTATTAAAAATGCAGCAGGGCCATTACCTCAGGACCGGTGCCTTTCTCCTCTGGCTCTCTCAAGCCCACAGAAACCAACTAGCTAACTCGGATCGCCCCATTACAGCCTGGACCACACATGAGTGCTGGTCATGGATGAATACTGGAAGTGACCAGATGCACATGCAGAAGACTTTTTATATAACAGTACTGCACCTCGTAGTGCAGTTTATGAATCTATCTCAATCCCACAGACTCAGAAAATGACTTGTTCAATACAAGAATACTTTTTGTGCACAAAGAAACAAAAAAAAAAACTTTATGCTTTGATTTTGCATGCATCGCCGTAGTCTCATAAACCGCAATGGAGACTGATCTGGAAGAGAAGAAATTGTTGAATAAAGTTGTTATTTTTGTTTTCTTTGTGCACAAAAAGTATTCTTGTAACTTCAGAAAAGTACTGTTGAACCACTGATGTCACATGGCGCTGTTTCAACAATGTCCTTACTACCTTTCTGGGCCTTGAAGGTGGTAGTTGTGTTGCTGTCTATGCAGGGTCAGAAAGTTCTCTATTTCATCAAAAATATCTCCGTTTTTTTTTTTCTAATGGCCTTTTTATGCATTTTTGTAGATAGGACAGTTGAGAGATGGCAGGAAAGCAGTGGAAGGAGAGAAGGGAGCAAGATCGGCAAAGAACGAGATCAAACTCAGGTCGCCATGAGCGCAGTTGCACTATATGTTGACGCACTAACCACAAGGTTATTGCCGCAGACTCATCAAAATATCTTAATTTGTGTTCCAAAGTAGGTCCTATGGTTTTGGAACGACATGAGGGTGAGTAATTAATGACAGAATTTTCATATTTGTGACCCTGGACCACAAAAACTAGTCTTAAGTTTCTGGGGGTTATTTGTAGCAATAGCCAAAAATACATTGTATGGGTCAAAATGATTGAAAATCATTAGTAATATTAAGTAAAGATCATGTTCCATGAAGATATTCTGTGAAATTCCTACTGTAAATATATCAAAACTTAATTTTTGATTAGTAATATACATTATTAAAAACTTCATTTAGACAACTTTAAAGGCGATTTTCTCAATATTTTGATTTTTTTGCACCCTCAGATTCCACATATTTGTAGTTGTATCCCGGGCAAATATTGTCCTATCCATTAATGGAAAGCGTATTTATTTAGCTTTTAGATTATGTATAAATAGCAATTTTGAAAAATTGACCCTTATGACTGGTTTTGTGGTCCAGGGTCACATATGGGTGAACTAACCCTTTAGTTTCATTACAGTTCGCGTGAATTTGTAAAGTGGAAGTTATCTTAATCCTTTTGTGTTAGAACGACGTTAATCAATTTTTGCCTTAAATGAAACTGAACACTAAGGCCCCAGTAAGCTTTGCATAAGACTCATTCACGAGCGTAAAGTTTGAAATCAAGTGTTGATTAAGTATTTTACGTGTTTTTGATTAAAGGAAAAGGCATGCTTGTGGTAAATGTTCAGTTTGCATAGAGATTTAGAAGGGTATCTGTCATGTTGAAGTTTTTGTGGTTACCATCGTGGAGCTTAGAATGTGGGCGGCCACATAAAGGCTGTGGTGTGTTTTGTCACTCAATGACAAATAGCTGTGCTAATGCCACTGCAGTGATGAGTCTCTTATTTTATTTTATTTTTTTCTCCCTTACATTACATTTCGTAAGAAGTAGTTAGCATGCAAGCATGCCCTGTACTAGCTTGCAATTGTTAGACAAGCAAATTGAGACTCAGGTATCCTCTTTAAAAAATAATATACTTTTTTAAATCCTTATCTAGTTATCACAACTGACTCAAAAGGTCATGGAAAAGGAAAATTCATTAATCAAAAAGTCTAAAATAAAACATGACTAATAACTCCATTAAGTGTTTAGAGCAGGGGTGGTGAACGTCGGTCCTGGAGAGGCACAGCCCTGCAGTGTTTTGCTTCAACCCTAGCTAATCAAGGTCTGAAGGGTTACTAGGAAGCTACAGGCAGGTGAGTTTTAATTAGGGTTGGAGCTCTCCAGGACTGGAGTTCGCCTCCCCTGATCTAGAGCTATGAAGTATTTTTCCTAATAGTTTGCTGCGTTAATGTAGAATGAAATAAAGTGCGACGTTTTGTTTGTATATTGACGTGTCTCACCGGATCAGATTTTACAGCCAGAACTATCATTTTTATCAGTGCTATTGTACAAGTGCTTTAACTCAGCAGCGTGTGAGTGAAAATGAAAGTTTCTTCTTGCACATTCTCATATTGGTTTTGTGCGACTGGATGCGCATGAGAGTTATTACTCTCTGATGCAAGATGTGAAAATCTAGAACACATTTCACCTTCAGAACGGGCCAGAAAATATTGAACTACTACTACAAACAGCTCTTTTGTGCGCTTTGTATTCTCTTCTTTTCATGTTCGTGACTAATGCGGAGCGTTTCACCCCTGAAACGAGGACAATCTTGGGCATAAAATTTTATCCACCTATGAGGGTATGTTTGCCAAGTATGTTCCTCTTTTCAGAGTGAACCCCACCCCTCTGAACAGATGGCTGGAGAGAATGCCCAGGACACAGTAGGAGAGAGAGAGAGAGAGAGGAAAAGGGAGGGAAATGAGAGAAAGACAGGGAGGAAAAGAGAGGAACGCTGATGGATTAAAAAAAATATGAATGCTTGTTGTATTTAAAACCAATATTCTTTTGTCAATATTAGACCGCATAGTGATGTAGTTTAAGATGTAGTTCATGTGACCCTGGACCACAAAAACGGTCATATGTAGCATGGGTATATTTGTAGCTAGAACCAAAAATAGTATGGGTCAAATTATAGATTTTTCTGTTATGCCAAAAATCATTAGGATATTAAATAAAGATCATGTTCCATGAAGATATTTTGTAAATTTCCAACTGTAAATATATCAAAACTTAATTTTTGATTTGTAATATGCATTGATAAGAACTTAATTTGGACAACTTTAAAGGCGATTTTCTCAATATTTTATTTTATTTTTTTTTTTTTGCACCCTCGGATTCCAGATTTTCAAATAGTATCTCAGCCAAATATTGTCCTATCCTAACAAACCATACATCAGCGGAAAGCCTATTAGCTTTTAGATGAAATATAAATCTCAGTTTTGAAAAAATTGACACTTATTACTGGTTTTGTGGTCCAGGGTCACATATGTGCTTTGCGACTAAATGTGACACTATATTTTTTCTCATAACTTGGTTCTCATAACATTAAATAGAAACCTCAGTCTGAAAATAGATTCACAACCTCTCAAAGCAGAGATTAGATAAATAGACTAAGATAGATGGATGGATAGATACTTTATTTTAGACTTTATTTTCAAGAAATATCACATTGTATCACCATTTTTAGTGCTATATAGTAATGCTTTGTTGTAAATCACTTTGTTTGTCAAAAAAAGATGAAATTAATTTTCATATGATGACATCTTAAAGATTAAATTGTTGCATTCATTTGATTATTACGATTTTTAGTTTGTATTAAATCATAAAACAAATCCAGAAAAATTAAAAGACAACTGAATTTCTGGGGAGAAAAAAATCATAGAACAATATTATTGTTAAAAATGTAATACATTTTTAAAGTTTTTTTTTTTTTTTTTTTTTTTTGTAGTTAATATATTAACTAACATGAACAAACAATGAACAATACTTATTTCACAGTATTTATTAATCATCGTAAAAATGAGTTAACAAAAATACAGTTATTCATTGTTAGTTCACAATGTATTAACTAATATTACTTAATAATGCATTAGTAAATGTTGAAATTAATATTAACTAAGATTAATAAATGTTGTAGAAGTATTGTTCATTCTTAGTTCATGTTATCTAATGTAGCTAACTAATAAAAACTTATTAAAAAAGAGTAACCTTTTTTGATTCAGTTTATTAGACAATGATTTAGATTATTAAAATTTTATTGAACCATTAAAAATGGAATCCAGAAAAATAAAAACAGGCAACACAAAGGTTAGGAAAAAATAAAACTGAATTCATACGGCCCTTTTTGTGGCTTAGATGCACACTTCAATGCTAACAGAAAAATTACACACGGACAAGCATAATTTAGCACTCCAGGCAGATCTGACATCTCCAACTCGATGGTTACAGGCAGACACTTACAGCAAGCATTTTACAGTGCAGGCTTTCCCGACGGAAGTGTTTACATGTATAATTCACACACGCATACAAAGCCTGCACTCTTGTAAGTTCATGTTTCTGTGTATGTCATTATGGATCACTTCCAACAGGAAATCTCAAATAGCAAAGTATGCATTAGAGTAAAAACAACCCAAATATTTGATTTTTCAGAAACAGTATTATAGCCTAACATCATGTAATGCTATTACAAGTACTCTCAGAGGGAAAACGCTGGACAAGGCAAGTGATTAGGAGTCAGGCTTTGTCTTCCAACGATATGTGATGAACCAAATAACCGCATTTTTTAAAATAACAACCAGACAATTATTCACAATTTTAAGCATATTTTAGGTCTAAATTACTCAATTTGTTGCAGTCAGTAATTTGCGTGCGAAATGGTTCAGTGTGCTTGTGGATTTTAATCTATCCTTTCACCTGTTTAATGACAGTGTTGGTAATGAATACCGAAAATCAAATTGTCGTTGATACCTGAAAATTGCTTGTCCATTAACGAGTTTAATTATTCAGATGAAGGTTGTTTGGAGGAGGGAAGATGAGAGCATTTTCACCGGCGTGGTAAAAAATAGGCGCCGCTAGAGGAAAATGAAGCATCAGTCTGGTAATTATCCACAAGCGGAGTAAATATCACAATGTAATAATCCTAAATGACATTGAGAGCAGCGGAAATATAATGAGGCACATATATGCACCGTTCCCATAATGCAGCGGGAACGTTGCTGGCAAGCCGCATGTCACCTCACTGCAGGGCAGTTAGCGTGCACTCCCACTGAGAGGAGAGGTTTAAACGGCCGACTGGATGTTATTTCTGCTGTACATAAAGCTGACCCCACAGAGTGTAACCGAACACCACACACACACACATTTGCTCGCATACGCAATCTCATGGCTCTGGATTTGAGTGCTCGCTCTGGCTCTCTTCCCCTTTTCCCTTCTTTCGAAACATCAATGCGCACACACACCATAAAGCTCTGACTTCTAGCCACTGATTGAATGGAAGACGGGGCCCCACTGGCCTCTGTTGACACAATACCAGGGGGGAATTACCTCCCTTAAATTCTATTTTATATCCCACTGGTGTATGACTGCTGTCAAGGATACCTCAGCTCACACACTCACGTTTATACATCCACCCATGTTCTGCTAAATCCTGGAAGGGGGAAAGGAAGGGGTGGTGAGATACTGGTACTGTAGATATTCGCATGAGGGGACTATAGTTACATGGTGGCATTGGGAATCCACTGATATGTGCCATTTGCAATTCTTGAGGTAGGAATGAAGAATCGCAGTTTGAATTTGACTATAAGGAAGTAGACTAATTTTTTGCTAGAAAAACAAAATTTGTCGGCGCCGATAGCCTTGTGGGCAGTGCGCTGACATATGGCGCCATTGCGCTACGGGCGTCCCACTTCACTTTCTCACGTCTCTATGCTGTCTTATAATAATAAAGGCAAAAATAAATCAAAAGAAAAGCTAAATTTGTCAAAACAAACTGTAAATGTTGGCTTGACAAAGCCTTGAAATCTTTAAAAAAAGTTTAAAAGCATTGACGTTTTAAGGATTGCAGACCATATAGATAGATAGATAGATAGAACTTTCCCAGAATTCTGTTTAAACAGCATGCACAGCAAAACACACTTTAATACTACCTTTTTGTTAAATTGTCAGAAACGAAAGTAGACATTTATTCTGCTCTTGCTATCGGTTCACTTTTTATAACAAATCTTGCTGTAAGGCCTTACATTGTTTGTACCTAATTTCATGTTCAGTGATATCTCTGACCCACATTATAAAACAACGGATGAATTTCTAGCCAACATTTCATTTTCTTTTGAACCTACTTCAATGAAAGTAAGTCATTTCCATGTAATTGATACCAGGGTCTTTATAATAATTTAACCGAATTACAGATTCTCAACATTAACAGCTTACTGTCGCATCATAATTTCCCCTGCTTAACATTTGCCTCTCATTGAGCACAGAGCGTTATTGGGGCAGAGAGGGAGAGGGAGAGAGAGCGAGGGCAGTGATTGTGTGTCAGTTGCCCCTCTTCCCCCTCATGATTGATTTTCCCCGGAGGAATGCCTCCACTCAGAGAGCACGCTAGAATCAAGATTAATAACAGGCCATTTACATCCTCAATCACGCACACACACGCAATCGCACTCACGCTGACCCGTGCTCACATGAGGTCCCCATCCTTCACAGGCGAGACCGAATATCTGAAATCTGAAACTCCGTCCCAGTGCCAAAAAACCTCCTCCATCTCCTTTAATAATCTACAGATCAATAATTATTCCCAGACCGGCCCATTTGACCATTACCCATGATGCTCTAGTGTTTGCCATAGTGCTTTGATAAGGATCACCAACAGACTTTGCACATTTCTGAACCTTTTGCATATGCATGCATTCTCTCTGACAGGCTCTATTTAGCAAGGTGAGTTATTGTCGTGAGGACTTTTGGTTGCGGCAAAAAGAGAAGGACAAAGGCTTGATGCTCCGGACGAGCCCCCATATCCCTTGGAGACATTCTGAGAAACTCATTAGACAGCGGAAGTGGGTAAGATCCAATTTGACGTGACCTTGAAGGCAGCTACAAGGAGTGGGGAGTGTGTATGTGTCTGTGTAATGATGGGTAATACGGTGCCTGTTGCAAGTGTCACATATAGGCTAGCAATGAAGGGGGTCAGTCAAGTTGTTTCTACAAGCTTCTCTGAGATCTTTAAGGCCAAGCGCTTGCTAAATTCTGCTAGTGTAACACGGGTAGAAGGAGGGAAAGAGAGAGGTCGTAAACACTTGCTGATGGAGAGCGACTTGGCCACTGCCGTTTATCATGTGTCTTTTGGGAACACTTGCATATTTGGCCAACGTTGAGCAAGCAACTCCTCCAAAAGACTTTCCATAAATTTTCTTCCCTCACATTCGTCTTTTGCACTTTGTAATTTACCCACCCCAAGTTGATCAGGAAAATGCATCTTAATGCCCTTTGTTCTGACAGCCATTTTTTTTGCTCTCATCCAATCATAGCCCTCTCTCCACTTTCATTCACTCAAACATGTTACACAAGTGCTGGCCTCTTATGGGGCGCGCCGCATAAAAACATTCATGAATCACAGAGGGAGGCTGAGATCACCAGTGCCCCCGATAGCATCTCGACACTATCGATCAGCCCATGGTAATCAATTCTCCACGTCCGGGTGGTGTAGGGGCTTAGAGAGATGGATGCAATTATTCAAGTCCCTCCACCACAGGCTACACAGCTGAGAGGACAGAATCTCAGGATCATGAGTTTGAGAGCGTATGCATGCGTTCTTGATAAACGGGTACTCTTGCACCTCCAGAGAGCGGCCCATGCCAAATATCGGTCATGTGGTTTGTGTGTCAGAAATCTGTCGGAACGGTGCGGATGCAAGGAAGCATGTGAGGCAGACAATCAGAACATCACAAAACCAGATAACCAAGGTGCCTTACCTTAGTCTGAAGGTAGTGAGGGTAATAGTAAGTGTACTGGGGGTACATTGGTTGCTGTTCCAAACGTTTGCCCATGTAGCTGGAATCCTTCTGGCTGTGTCTGGATACAGAGACTCGCGTGTGGGATCCAACAACTCAAAAAGCCTCCGCTTGTGGTTCCGCAGCTAGAGGCTAGATCCGTGTGAGGGACGGAGCCAGAGGAAGGATGGAGAGAGAGAATGAGATGATACGGCACACGGGCAAGTGTGCGTGTGCCGTGCCTCTCCTCTTCTCGCCGTCTTCGGGAGCAGGGAAGGAGGAGGTTATGGAAGGAGAGCGGAGGTACGAGGATGGGATAGCAGTGGAGGTGTGCGCGAAGAAACAAGGAGCAGCGGCACAGGAGAGAGGAGAGAAGGAAGGAAGGAGGTGAGGGAAGAGGAGGGGGCACTGTGGCGATCACTTCTCCGGAAAACCGGCTTCTAGTCTCCTGCTCATGCCCTGACTTTGACTCTCTCTCTCTTTCTATCTATCTTGCTCCTTCTTTCTCACTCTCTCTCTCTCTCTCTGACAGTCGGTGCAGCGTCGGTTCCCAGAGGAGCTTGTCAGATATCCCAGTCGCACACTTTGTTCCCGTCTGGCGGATGCACAAAGCGGCAATGTACACAGTCGTCGGATTTGGTTCTCTGCACGCGCAGCTGACGGGACTCAAACCCTCCGCAAGAAGGACCAGACGTGAGCCGTGAGGTTACGAGGCACACAGGAAACGGCACAAACTCCAGGCAGACTGCAGTATCCGAAAAGTCCAGGTGCAGCAACGCTGTTTTTCCTCTGTGATGTTCTTTTCTTTATCACCCGCCTCCCTTGTCTGCCTGCTTTGTTGCGCGCGCGAGTGTGTGTGCGAGAGTGAGTGTGAGTGTGTGTGGCTGTGTGAGAGTGTGTGAGTGTGTGTGCGCGCTGCCGGCTGCTCCACACTGTGGGGAAGATTGAAGGGATCAGCTCGGGCACCGCCGTGTTCCTCCTCCTCCTCTGCCTGGTGGGTGGGGCTAAGGGCTGGCTGCACCACTCCCAGCCAGGGGAGTGTCTTAGGCAGCCTATCTCTGTTTGTCCTCATGGGAGAGCTGCCGCCCACTGCACGGCTTCACTATAGAAGCTGAAGGGGACGACTTACTCCTACTCTCACACTCTGGGGGAGGAGACTGAGGACGACACAGCAAGGAGCCGAGGCCCCCTACTGGTCAACCGCAGACTGTACCTCATCTGATCTCCTTTTTTCCCAAGCTTTTCTTCTCTTTTTATCCTCTGAGTGTATTTTTAACTTCACTTTCTTCAATAAATAAAACATGAATGACCGTAAGATGTTTCTTTGCTCTTGTCTGACACATGCTGGTAGCTCTGCATTGGCTGATACACTGACATACTGACACACTGACATGCATACTAGTACATAAGTGTGCACAAAGCAGAAATGGCTATGAATTAGATTCTTCCATAAGGCTACTGTTGCTTATTCAAAAAAAAAAAAAAAAAATCCAGGAGGCGAAATGCTGTGCTAAGAGTGCCGTTTCAAAGCAGATGCTTTTTTTCCACAACCTCTGCAATAATATTTGTTGCAGTGGCCAATTGTTTGAGGCAGAAAAATTGGACTTAAAAAGAAAGCAAATGAAAAATCTCACCCTAATCATTCCTATACGCTCTTACTTTCTTTGAGCTTGCACTTTGATCATTGTTTTGACATTGTTGAGGTGTTTCTTCCCAGGATTCTCAGCGCTTTTTTAAATGAAGTTCACATGCAGATATAGCTGTTCATAAGAGACAGTTTCAGGGTGTGACAAATTAGTGCTAAAAGAAAAGCAGGCTTTAAGTGTTTGCAGACTGACGGCGGTAATTATGAGAGCTATATGGCAATTTTGCCCAAAGACTGCAGTAAAGCGAATGGAATGTGAGACCTAATAAACAAACAGCGATTGGGAAAGACAACAATACATTTTCATTAAGACAGGCTCTCACAGACGTCTGCAGTGCGGGAGGAGAGAAAGAGAGAGAGAGAGAGAGGGAGAAAGAGTTGTACGAGTCTAGCTCTCTCATCACTATGATTGGAATGCTGAGGCACAGAGGGAGGAAGGGAGAGAGAGAGAGAGATGAGAAGCCAGTGGAAAGGGTTCAAATAATCCAAAGCACACCAAGTGCATGGCCACTAAAAGTCAAAGCAGTTAACAGCAATGGAAAATACAAATGGAGCTGCTTTTCAAGAGGTGACAATGGAAACACTACTAAAGGGGTTGTTTCATGCATTTTTTATTTAGTTTTTTTTCCTTGAGGACCTCATATAATGTAACTAATGGGTTTTTTGTGCCAGCACATTCATAGTACAGTTATGAAAATTTTCACCCTGCCTCTGATCCCTAAAACTAAACCATCCAATTTTTTGCTGTCCCTTAAAAGGGAGAGTTCACCCATAAATGAAAATTCTGTCATTGATTACTCACCTTCATGTCGTTCCAAACCTGCAAGACCTTTGTTCATCTTCGGAACACAAATTAAGCTTTTTTTTTTATTTATTAAATCTGAGTACTTTCTGGATCTGCATAGACAGTAACGCAACTGGCCCGTTCAAGGCCTAGAAAGGTAGTATAGACATGGTTCAACTGTTATGAAGTTACAAGAATACTTTTTGTGCGCAAAGAAAACAAAAATAATGACTTTATTCAACAATTTAGACTATTGAACACATGGACTATTTTAATGATGTCCTTACTACCTCTCTGGGCCTTGAATGTGTCCATTGCATTGCTGTCTATGCAGGGTCAGAAAGCTCTTGGATTCATCAAAAATATCTTAATTTGTGTTCCAAAGATGAACAAAGGTTTTATGTGTTCGGAACAACATGATAGAATTCGCTTACACACAACATGCGGGTTTGTTGTTAAGTCCTACAAAGCAATAAGCCCAAAAAAGCTGTGCTGTATCTCAGTTGACTTATTTATACTATGTCCTAAAAGTATGTACTCTTTTGTGAACAAAAAGTACGTACTCTTGAGTATGTAGCAGAGTAGTAGGCAAGCTTTGAGAAATACTACTTCGTCATAGCTGCGTCTTTAATGGACACTCTGTTGCTTGTGTGTTTGCATAGTGATGCATTTAAAGTTAATGACCAAACGTATCATTCTAAAAGTTTACAATGTTGCTGCAGATGAAATATAATGCGGATGACATTAAATAAACATTTTTTTCATCAGGTTAGACATTATCACACAAACCCCTTTCTGTAATCGGTCTGTTTGTTGCACCTATTTGCCATGTTTGTAGTTTTTTAACACTTTTCATGTGTGTTTGTAGTTCCAACCGAATCCTCATCCACCGCGAAATGTGTTGTGGGCAATATTAGCCGTTAGAGTGTGCATCGATCTGCACTTCGAATTCTAACCAAAAGTAGCAGACCATCTGGAAATCTCTGGCATACTATTTGGGACATACTAATTCTATTTTGAACACTATTTAGGACGGATAGCACACTGTAAAAAACAACAACAACAACAACAGAAAAACACAATTTGTTGAGTCAACTTAAAATAATTTGTTAACATGCAGACTTAAAATTTTAAGTTCAATCAATTCAAGTTAAGTCAACTTGAAATTTTAAGTTGTACTAAGTGAAAACTTAAAGGGGTCATCGGATGCCCATTTTCCACAAGTTGATATGATTCTTTAGGGTCTTAATGAAAAGTCTCTAATATACTTTGACTAAAAATTCTCAATGGTTTTGTAAAACAACACCCTTTTTACCTTGTCAAAATGAGCTCAGCAAAAATCATCTCATTCTAAGGGGTTGTTCCTTTAAATGCAAATGAGCTCTGCTCACCCCGCCCCTCTCTTCTCTCTGTGAAAAGATGGTCTTGTTTACATTAGCCGCATGTAGCCGCGTTTAGCCGCTAAACTACCACGTTATAAGGAAAGGCGATCGAAAAGATTCATAAAAAAAACCCTTATACTCACTTTTGCTGTAAGTGAAGCTGGATCATAATTGATTCGCGCGAACATAGACGGATATATGTAGATCGGGAGGTGCATTCCCTTCACAAACAAATGTAATCTACTGCATCTTCAGCAGCTCAGATGTCAGGAGTAAATGACGACCACTATGTTCACTATTACATCCAGTAACACAACACCTCAATCGCTCAATCAGAGATATTCTTGTCTAACTTACATCCCTGCTCCGGCATCGAAACAAAGAGGGCGGACTGTGACAGCTGATTCGAGGTAAATCGCTCATGTCAATCAACTATCGTGGGAGCGGCCTCTGTCGGCGTGACGGCACACCGACAGGCATCTGAGAACGGCTCGATTTGAAAAAGGGGATATTATTTTTACAGATTAATTTAAAACCACTGCATGGATTTTTATCATTATAGGGTAGATTTGTACATACACTGCCAACACACATTAATGTTCAAACAACATGAAAAAGTGAACTTAGCATCCGATGACATTTGAGTTGACTAAAACAATTTGGTTTGTTGAACTTAAAAGCTGGGCTTGTTTCCCAGTTGCCTTAAACTTGTGACTGTACTTAATTTGAATGAACTCACATATCACTTAGTACAATATTTCAGGTTGACTAAACTTTTTTGAGTTCACTGAACTTAAAATGTTAAGGCAGCCAGGTAACAAATTATTTTAAGTTGAATCAACAAATTGTTGTTTACACGACGCAAAGCGAAGTGCTTAAAACCCCCCTTAGCTGTTGTAAATTCACTGTAAACCACAGCTTCATGGGGCTTATTGCTTTTGTAAAATCGTTATTCCATATACATATTAAGGTTTCACAAAATAAAACAGCAAATAAAGTATGCTATTAATAAAAAACGTTACAGCAACATACAGACATAAACAAAGGTGTATGTTTGTAGAGTAATTTACAACAGCTTCGAATGCAGCCAATCAGACCAATCAGAATCAAGGACCGGAACAATATAGTTTTTAACTGCCCATTCTTCAATAACACCCCTTTTAAAGTCTGCATTATATTTTGTGGCGGGATCACAAAACAACCCATCCCGAAATGTGATGTTATATCAGACTGAAAGGTCAGAAAATCACATCAAGCTGTTTTTTGCAGCTTAGTTTTTGTGGTCACTTTGGTCTAGGGAGATTTGAGTTACAGTGTGTTTTCATAGTACATCAAACTCTTTTATCTCAGAGGATCAAGGCAAATTGGATTCCTTATGATGATACATTCATTGCTTGATACCATGTGACAGAATATTTTTGTCTTTGAAAACATAAAAGTAAACATATTTATTTGTTAAATATTTTACATATTTACAAATCAACTCAAATATGAGCATACAAAAATACTACATATTTGCAAAGATCTAATCAAAGATTTAAATCACAAGATCTGTTTTTGTGATGCTTATTAACTCCATATTGCTCCATGTAGTTTTATGCATTGGTTCGAAGGGAAGTCAGATGTTTTTCGAAAAGTCAAGGAGTAGAAATTAATAGCTTTTTTATTTCCTTGCTTTGCCTGATGTTTTGGGGCTTTTCTGGAATGATTGCGCAGGGTTAGCGTGAGTACACGCTCACAAAACGAGGCCGGTGCCATGACGCCGTAATTGTTCTTGCTACGGTCTTCAAAGAACTCTGCAAATGGAGCTGGACACGCTCCCTGCAACTCAGGGGTACCATTCTCAAAAAGCCAAAGAAGAAAAAATGCTCTCATCTGGAATGCTGCACAGCTGGGAAAATAGAGTCGGCAGCTCTCATTTGTGGGACGACAGAAAAAACATGGGATAATTGTGTCCCTTGGATGGAAGGAGGGATGTATTACTGCAGTGTCAGTCTAACGCCTGTTTAATACGTAAAAGGAGAAACAGACTTCTACTGTTTGCTTTAAGTGTTAAGTTTTGGTTTAGCATTCAATATTGAGAGCCTGTGTCATGGAGAATATCACTATATCGAGAACATATTAAGGCGGACATTCTTTTCCAGTAGATGGAAATACTTAATCTACCACTAATGTGCTACTCCATCACACCACTCTCTAGCTAACAAATGTAATACTAAAGTCTAATGCTTATACAAATGAAACAGTGTGGCAACCAGCCACAACACTCTAGTATGGTGGTACCATGTTTTGCACAGAAAAGCACCACTCTTTTTTTTTTTTTTTTTTTTTTTTTTTTTTTTTTTTCAAACAATGTGAAAATGTAGTTTTGCATGTACCATACACACTTCAGCACAGCCATGTTGGCCACAGTCCCGCCACCTGGGGGTTTATCCCAACTGGCTCCGGCCCAGCCAATCTGCTGTCTGAGTGGTGCTAGCAAACACCTTTCTCGTCCAGTGACAGTCGGGCTAGATAAGTAACAGCACAGGCTTACCTGAGATAAAAGCTGCAATGCCATCAATGATGAAGGGGGGAGGGAGGATGGAAAAGAGAGTGGTAGAGACAAAACGTGTGAGAAAACAAACGAGAAACAGATAGAAATAGAACACGCTCAACATGCATGCATAATCAATTTGTGATCAGACCTCACCGACACAATTTATCAAAGCAATCTTTGACTATATTAATATTCATTTCTTATCTATGGCTTGTTGTTTGCAAACAATGGAATGGAGACAATCTAAACAATCTAAAGTTGGGGATCTATATCCAATCTGATTATGGAGCGCATGTGGGGTGAGTCGTAGTACCAGGCACGTAGAAGGAGTGCATTCCTGTGCTTTACCATTGGCCTACTACTTTTGGGACAGGTTCTTCCATGCTGTTTTCTATTTAAAGATCTAGCTGTACAAGATCAGGTTGACCTTGCACGGCAAAACACATCTCAAAAAATGCGATTTGATTGATCGTGACTGATTATGTCTGAGAGACTTAGTAGAAAAGAAAACATTTTACATGACCATGTTTACAACACTATTATTTACATTTTAGGCTGAAAAGTTGTCAGATTGCAGAAGATCTGTGATAGCACAGAATACAAGCAGAATATAAATACTGTATAATGTTTTTTGTTTTTTTAACTTACTTGACTACAAACATTTCTATCACTGCTGTGGTACTTTTTCAAAAGCTACACCTTTGTATCTTGTTTACCCCTAAAGGGTGCATAATAATACCATAATGGGTTCATGAACTGCCCTTTTTATTATTTTATACTGTTGTCCGAGGTCCACTTTCAATGTCATGATTTTCACATCAAAAAAAGGTAATAATTTAGAAGTAATAGGCTATTTTCTCCTATCCTGTCCTGTCCCCCTCATCAGAACGCTCTGTTTGAATAGGCGTGGCGAATTGTAGACTCAAAAATAAACACCCACTGCTATGATTGGCTAATAGTTGTGTATGTTTGACAACCTACATTCTTCATAGACGGGCACTGCTGTGATTTAGGTTAAAATTCTTAAATATTCAGTACATATCAAGTGATTTGTAATAGCAGACAAAGCAATAGTGACCACGTAATAAAAACAGTTACACTTTTGTGGTGTGACACTGCTGTCGGATCCAATTTAGTCAGCACCCCATTGTCTTTTAGTTTCAAGCTTTCTTAAAATCCTGTGTCGAATTGTGCCTTGTTTGTAAACAAATGTGTGGTAAAATTAAACGAACAAGAACCAAGTTCTTACTGATGCAGTCTGGAACTTCATTAAAAAATAAAGTTCATTCACTTTCCTAATGTTGGGATTAGAAGGAAGGCAATGCAAAAACTTTTTTTCCTCAACTTGGCACTGCACAGCGTCTTGTTGCATTCTGAGCCATCTTTATTATTTTGTTTCTGCGTAGGCCTGCATTTTAAACACATTCTCACTCCCAACTCATCATATATTGACGCTTGATCCCTTTGGTCTTACTTTTTGATGCACAGGGTACCACTTTAGCGTAATTTTTCGACATGCAGGGTCCTCAATTGCTTTAAATACCCTTGGCTTCAATATGCCGATGCGAAAGGCACTGGGAATTTTATCGTCATGATTAAATTATATATTGGGTAACAATATTCCCATTATTGCATGTATGTTGGGGTGTGTTTTTTGTTTCCATGTAAACAGTCACAGATTTATTTACATGGCACTATTTACACATTTATGGGCACGTAACCCAATCCCTGCCCCTAAACCTACCATTTGTCAATAAAACCTATAGATATAGCAGGCAGATACAACAGTCATAATTTATTCAAAAAGTATTAATATTCCAAGTCTACCGAGGCAAAACGATTTGTGAGAGAAACAGACGTGACTGCTGTCTCCATCCGCCACAAAGCTCACGTGCCGCCAGAAGAAGCCTGACATCAGGTTTGTCTGTAAAATGCTATTGGCTTTTGGGTCTTGTGACCGGTTGTGTCATGCTAAAGCATCTTTTTGAATGAGATGTGAGTGTGTTAACGGAGCAGGATCATTTTCAGCGATTAAAACCTTGTTTTACTCTCTTCTCTGCATAAAGATATTGTACGGCTTTAGAAAGACTCGGAATGCAACAGGATTTGTTTGTAATGCTTTTATACTGCTTGTTAATGGTCAGTTTTTGCAATACCTGTACTTATATTTGCCTGTTACGTGTTTCATATTGTTCAAAAGTGGGTAGGTTTAGGGTAGGGGTGGGGTTAGGTGCTCGAATGAAAGTATAAATTTATATAAAATTATTTCTATTTTTTACAAATGCATGCAAATCATTAAATAAAGACAAACAACTGAAAACAATGGAGGACCCTGCATGTCGAAAAAAGTGATGCTAAAAGGATACCCCCGTGCATAGAAAAATGATGCTAAAGGGGTACCTTGAGTGTCAAAAGCGACACCATGGGGTCCTGACCAAGTATCAGTTTGTGACGAGTTGGGAGTGAGAATGTTTTGGAAGTCCAATCAACTAATTAAGAAATGACTAGTGTACTTCTCTAATCATTTCCAGAATATACTGTATTGATATGGCAGAATGCAATTCTGAACACAGCAGATATTAAAAATCGCAGCTGATACTACTTCGGTTTCATCAATCACACTGGAAATTAAAGGTCAAAATGAACACATGCACTGTGGGATTCCAAATACTGTTTTATACTGCTCATTTTGACAAATGTAGTAGGCTATTCAGGTATTCTGTTCATACAAGAAATTTGCATACAGTGCAGAGTATGCATATTATATACTACAGCATTAACACACAAGCAGAATGCAGTTCTGTTCATGACCTGTGTTAACTGGGTCAGGATGACCCACAACTGTAACACCGAAGGATTAAAAGGCACTCTTTAGTAAAAACATTTGAAATGACAGACACATAATACCAGCAATATTTCAACTTCCTCCCAAAGCGGTACTCAAATGGGCGAGAAAACACGATACGTTTGAAATATCGGTGAAGTAGGTGGGCTCAAAACCAACCCACCCATCTCCAAGAAAACGTCCCAGTGTGTTTTATCACTCATGAGCGCCTTGTTAAGTCCCGGGGTAGTTGAGGTTCATTTCACACAGCTTTGTTCCCCGCGCTTCGACTCGAAGCCATAAAGTTTAATAGAGTTCCTCTAATCTCACACTGGGCGACCCACAGCACAGCGGCGCACTTATTAGATCCTCTGCCGGCAAAGAGCGGCCACAGATTCACACCAGACACGCGGCGCGGCAAGAAGCGCAATCTTCCGCTCTTCAAATGACTGATTTCATCCTACGTTTCTTTAAGTGTGTCATTTGAGTAACTGGCGGTTTTACAGCGAGCTGGCCTGAAGAGGAGGACGGGTTGGGTGTTTGTGTGAATATATTTGCGTGTGTGAGAATGAGAATGGGTTTAACTGCTTTAGAAGAATGGTTAATGTAAGAACGAAATGAGAAAGAGCTGGGTGGGGAGGGGAAAATTTTAACCAATTTACTTTCCATTTATTCGCCCACTTGTTGTTCCCAAACTGACTTTCTTTCAAATGTTGTAACGAAAGTTAATGGGGTCCAAAACAACACTTCTCTCTTTACTTTCATTGTAAGAACAAAAGTAGTTGACATTTGTCAAAAAGGCAGTTTTTGGGTGGACTATCATTTTAAAACACATTCTTGGTCTAATTGCACATGTTGTTCCAAAGAAATATGTAGCGTATTTGTCTTTGTAATTTCCCGCCCTACATTATTATCTCGTTGAACGTCCTGTTTCGCACTGAAACACATCAAATTGCTGAAGTAAAATGGGTTGCAAGTGCCGTTTCATGTTGAAACGGGTGGATATTAAACTACTTCCTGTTTTTCTATTTGGCGTATACTCTGATAAACAAGTGATGGAGAGGCTTTTCTCAGAAAATCACACCAAGTAGAGATTATGGCTGACAAGTTTGCATTAATACGCCACTCGTCACAGCCGTGAGCTGGAGAAACGGCACAAAAAACAGTTCATTTTAATCTCTCCAAAAGCAGCAATGGATTTATTATTATTCTGTTAATAGTGCCGAGATGTAGCGCTTTCTGCCATGTTGCATTCATTAAGCTAAAAGCTAACCAAGCTCAACTGATCTGTGTCCGTAATTAGAGAGTCATGGCGGCGGCGTATGAACGTTCAACAGATTGGCTTCATTAACCAACCACAGATTAATGAAAGTCGCTGCCTTTTCCAGAAAAACAACAACAACAAAAAAGAGCAAAACAATTTGGCTTTCTGTCTGGAATTCCATCATGAATGAAATTATTGGCAAGAAAAGATGTGTTTTATGGGTCTCCCTCTCTCTGTCTGTCTCTCAGCAGGTGGAGGTGTCTCTAATGGAGGTAGTTGAGACTGGTCTAGCGTGACTGACGCATGAAGCACCGGTGGAAGGTAATTAATTTCTGTAAACGACTGCCATGTCTGTCAGCTTTTATAAACGAGCGTTTATGTGTTATGGACGATTTAACCAACCCCATTGAGGGGAGCTGACAGAGACGAGTGAAACAGAGACAGAGAGAGAAAGAGGGAGAGAAATTAACGCAAACCGCTGACCATGTGAATAGACCCGCACTTGCAGTTTAAAATGAGCTCCCATCTCATGATAGGGCCACCGTTCAGCTGTCACACGAGCGTTATAAATCATCCTGTGAATCTCGCATACCCCAGCGCTACAAGCCGTGTGTGGAAAGTGACATTTGTGAGTTTCTTTTGTGACTTTATACGCCAGGCAAGTGGAATGTGAGGCCCAGTCTGCCATAACTCTGCTCTCCAATGTTTGCACGTTGCACAGACGTACAGGAAACATATCATATAAATGATTAACTTCCCCCCAAAGCACTCTGGGACAGTCAAGAAATCATTTTGTGCATATGTAATGCATATATTAAATTTCAGGCTGAGGCAACATTTTTGTGATTCTGTTTAACAAGTTACTCTGTGGGTGACACCATTGGAAAGCTACTTTGAAACTGAAGCTTGTCAAACTGCAGGCTACTCCTACTTTAAATTCAAGCTAGACTTTTGAAAAAATAGTTAGCTACACTACTCGCTACTAAAAAAGTAGTCAATTATATTATGCTTTTATATGCTATTATATGCTTTTTTTAAATATTAAATAAGTGATTTACTGAATTTTACAATTTGGTCCTTATATCTGATTTGCAGATTGATATACTGACATAACAGTGCAATGCTTTTTTTTTATTTTTTTTTTTTGGTGGGATTTTTACAGTGCAAGTTCCCTGTCTTTTTTAGTGAGATATTCATTTATTCATTTAGCCCATTTGCTCAAAAGCACAGATTCATTCAGGCATGAAACAAGCGACTGTCTTTATGAATGAGTTATTTTTAAACTAATTAGCTAAATCAATGACTCAGTGATTAACAAATTGTTTTTAAACGGAAAACCCCAGGTATTAAAGGATTAGTTCACCCAAAAATGAAAATTAGCCCATAATTTACTCATCCTCCAGACATCCTAGGTGTATATGCCTTCTTTCTTTCAGACGAATACAATCAGAGTTATATTAAAAATTATCCTGGAATTTCCAAGTGTTATCATTGATTGGGCAGGTGTTTTTCTTCATCAGTCCAAAACAAGGCCAATAAAGTGCATCCATCCATAATAAAAAGTGCCTCGCATGGCTCCGGGTGGTGAATAAAGGCCTCCCGTAGCAAATCAATGTGTTTTTTAAAGAAAAATATCCATATTTAAAACGTAATAATCACTTTAATCTATCTTGCACCAGCTGGTCGTACGCTGAAGCATCCCAGGGCGGGTGACGTAGGACATCAGTGTTTCGCTGGTGAGTCTCATGAAAACCAGCGTTTGTTTACAGGAGCAATGGAAGCAAAGTTTCCTTACTTTAGCAAAGGAAAACCAGTTTCCTCTTGGTTTATATCGAAATCCTCAGACATTTTCCTTTACAAATCCTCGTTTTGAATTTATAATTTGTGACTGTTGTTTTGTTTTGATCTCTCCACTGTGCGTTCACGTTCGTCACTTCACTGCAGCGCATGCGCAATGCCTACGTCATCCAACTGGAGCTGCCTCCAGGTACTACCAGCCGGCACAAGCTACATTACAGTGATTCTTACATTTTAAATAAGGTTATTTTTCTTACAAAAATGCATTGATTCACTACAGGAGGCCTTTATTCACCCCCCCAGTCGCGTGAGGCACTTTTTATTATGGATGGATGCACTTTATTGGCCTTGTTTTGGATTGATGAGGAGAAACATATATCATGCCATGATAAAGCTTGGAAGTACCAGGATAATTTTTAATGTAACTCTGATTGGATTCATCTGAAAGAAGGCATATACACCTAGGATGCCTGGAGGGTGAGTAAATTATGGGCTAATTTTCATTTTTGGGTGAACTAACCCTTTAAGACTTCACTCTTAAAAATAAAGGTGCTTTAAAAGGTTCTTCACAGCGATGGCATAGAAGAACCTCTTTTTTTTGCCACAAAGAACCTTTTGTGAAACAGAAAGATTCTTCTATGGCATCGAGAAGCACTTTTATTTTTAAGAGTGTTGTATGGCTTAATACAACGTAAATGATTACTCTTTTAATCAATCCACATTGTTTCATACATTTTGAACTATGGGGGGGCGCCATTACTTCGATGACGTGAAATCGAATAGTGGCTGCACTCAGTGAGCACTGGCCATACCTGGTGCTATTTTTACCGCAATGCAACTCTGCATACACAACTGATGACAAGTGTCAGCATGTTTACATCCTGTCAGGATGGCATCTAGCATTACTTGTCTCTGCCATTCGTAAGCTCTTTCAGTAGCTGTGGTCTGCTAAAAGTAGAGAGAACAAAGACGCTGGTCGTTATGAAGTTTTATTCGTCCTCTAGCATATTTCCATTCTTTTCTCCTCTTCTTATTGCTAGGAAAACAGTAAAGACTTACATCACTTTTCTTGTTACCCTTCAACAAAAAATTACAACAAAAAGTCGCACATTGTGGCATCGTATCAGTATTTTGTTTTACAACTTGTGTATTCCGAGTTGTATCGCAGTAAAAATAGCAACAGGTAGCACCAGTAGTCCAAGTAATGCAATCATTTTACGTCATTAAAAAAGGTGCCCCACCACAGTCCAAAATATGCATAAAATGATGTGGATTTTTAATGTAAATAACGTAAATCTTTCGTGGGTTTTCTACTACATATCTCAGTAAGAGACTTAATACCCAGGGTTCACTTTAAATGAATCTGTTGAGTCAGTGATTCACTGCTTCATTCTGGTGAATTAGTTATTGACTGATTCTTTCAAAAGACTGATTAATTCAGGAATATCTATATGGCATATTATAGTGTTTTGATGCTTACATTCACTTGTAGCATTGATTGATTTTAGTGGGGTTTTTTTTAATTATTATTTTAACCATAGATGATCAACCAAAGCATGAAAATAATATCTTTGCATTCCCTATTATTTGCATTTTTCTCCTACTGTTCATGAAAACAGGCTTAGTCGGTGGGAACTGAGAACAGACTTTTGAACAGTTTGGACCTGTTTTTGGATCACAACAGACTGGTTTCGAAAAAGTAGTTAATTTTCTTGCTACTTTAAGTATGTTAACCCTTCAGCACTGGTGGCTAAGCACTTACGTTTAGCACAAAAAGCTTGTGAAAAGATGTGTGCAATATCTAAGAATGTGTGTTGAAAACGTGTGCATGCGCCCTGGAATTAATGTTCCCTCCTCTGAGCTCCACATCCACTAGGTCGTAATCATCTCCTCTAATGTCATTCCTCACGCCGGGCCCATGCAGAAATAATTACAAAATGGAGGTGCAATTTTCAGACTGCGATACTGAGAAAAGTGGCACACAAGGCCTCGGAAATGAAAACAAGATAGACTGTAGATTCCAACGAGGACTCGTTGCCATTTTCCAAATCCCAAATTGTATTTCTCTAACAAATACGGTTTTTGGTTGTTCAAGCTTAACTTGAAAGCCATCCACTGGCTCTGTTGAACAGCAGGCGAGAGGCAAAGAGAGAATTTTCGAATGTCATCACCACTGAATGAGACATGTTACCCTCCCACTCACCATGTAACCATGAACCCTAGAGGTCCAAAGCCTTTTTCCAAGGCCCTCTCACCCCTGCTGGAGAAGGAGCTTTGATGAAGGGCTCACACATTAGTTGGCTTTAAGCACGAGTGTGTAATGCACACTCTGGGTCCTGTCTCTGTAGTTGTGCAGACGCCCTGGGTAATCAGGCCCATGAAATGTGTTTTCACTGCTGATTACAGAGCAGCGGAGTGCAGACGGCCTGCACGCCACTGGAAAAGACCCCCCAACTCCTGGTCAGTGAGACAAATACAGATATAAACTAACAGACTGTACTGACTGTGTTACTTTATAGTAACACTGCTTACTACCAGTGTGGAAAAGGCGACATCATTTAGAACATATAGAGTCTGAGAGCTTAAACCACCCCATTATTTCTCTGCATTAACCAGACAAAGGGTTGTTGGAGGATGGAAGGAGAATAAAAAAAATGTCTTTCTTTCCAAAAATAAACCTCTGAATGAAAATGGCCCTTTGATGGGGAACAGTGGCTGAGTGCCATCATACAGCTATATGCTGTTCAGTCTATCTTAGAGAGCTGGAGTAAAGGCTAATGGATTGTCTCTCTCTTTATTCGTGTATTTATTTATTTATTTATTTTTGGTCGCTGCATTAACAATTAATAAAGTGAACCCAAGCTTTTATCATTGAGATTCTTATTGCTTTTATTTATTCAACTACATATTGCTGCTGATTAATTTTATAGTCTTTAAAATTAAATATATTCAAATATAAAAACATACACACACACACACACAATTCATTATATATATATATATATATATATATATATATATAAAACAAATTAAAAAGAACAATATCATTATTATTAAATATACATTATTATTAAACATAAAAATAATTGTATTTCAGCTTGTTACATATACATATATACATATTAAATAAACCATTATATATATATATATATATATACGTGTGTGTGTGTGTGTGTGAAGCTTACGTATGTATGTTAATATTAATTGTATAATATTTAATATAAAATATTAATATAAATTAATATACAATTAAGCATTAAAAAAAAATATATATAACAAATATAAAAACATACATATACACACACACATGTAATCCATTATACATATATATAAAATAAAAATGAACACTTTCATTATTATAAAATATACATTATTATTATTATTACACATAAAAATAATTATAAAAATTCAGCTTGTTGCAACAATATATATATATACATATATGAGAAGCTTATTATTATTTTTTTATATTATTGTTATTATTAAATAGAAATATTGTTGTATATTGTTGTTATTCAATAAATTATGACTAAGTGTTAATATTACATGACATATAACAGTAATACTCAAAAAGCACTTGCTGTACATGACAGTGAGTGTAAACGACACATGCTTGGTTACATGTATTAAATAAAATTAATGTTTAGCGCTGTTTAACAGTTAATACGTTTTAATTTAATGCAGTTGATTATGATAATATGCAATGAAAAATAACCTACCTTTGTTGCAATTCAAGCCTGAAATATCTTCATGGTTCTTGAGTTCATAAACAGCTATACTGAGCATAACTAAATAAAAACACAAACAATACATTAACTTTTTGTAATATCTGTTCAATGCAATTGCTTATATTTTCTTCATTTTACACTTTATTTAAAAAAAATATATGTGATTAATTAGCATTTCATATCATTAATTTACATTTTTTGTAATCAGTGGCGGAGCTAGTAAACACACAATTATTAGGTGTAACTGGCAATCTGTTACCAATTGGATGTCCTAATGTTGTGTTTCTTGCACAGTTGTTCTATCAGGTGTTATATTAGGAAGATGGCCGTTTAGAGGATTGTCTCCCTGGAAGCAGCTGCGAAAAGCTCTTTGCCGTGATGGTTTCTGTTTTTCCACTTGGTGAGTTTAATGACAGGAGAAGACTCCAGAGTGCAGCAGATCAGGGAACGAGGGAACGAGCTGCTCCCGTAAAGGATGCCATGAACTTAAACATCCTTGTCCTGCAATAACATTAAATTGTCTGGTTTACATAATCCACAGCTCCTGCTCAAGCACTCTCTGTTCTCTGACTCAGCATGGCTGCGGAGATGTATAAAATAGCACCCATCCTGAAAACAATCTTATTGTCAATTTACATGTAAATAATATTGCTGATCCTGTAAAGGGCACGTCAACATTACTTTATAGATTCAAATAACCGATTCAGCATGTACCCCGCCGCACATTTGTAAGTTAGCAGCTTGCTTTTCAGAATATGTAATGGCGTTGCTTTTTTGGGATCTTTCAGAATACATTTTCCAGTTAGAGAAGAAAGGTTTAAGATTATCATCAGCGCCACCTACCCATGATGCTTTGTTTTGTGAGAATTTGACAGCTCCCCTAGGGACTTTCATGCCATATTAATGGTAAGAAATATGGTGACTTCCACTGTAATTACAAAAGCACTGCAGGCGGACATGGTGTGTCGTAATTCACCCACTTCCCTTCATGTTTGCACTGCAGGGTGGAGAATGGCACTATCTATTTCATCAATGTCTTAATCCTTATCTTTCTCATTAAACGTGTGCCGCACATTGCGGCAAGGCCGGTCCATCGACGAAAACTGGGAATGAAACTTGAGTTCACCTGTAAGCAATTACTTTCTGTTAAAGGGACAATTTGATGGTAAAGTTTTACACTATACATGCTATAAAAACAATCCTGTTAAATTTATAACTCTCTGGCAAGCTGCGGTTGCCAGAAATTCACTGTAATAAAAATACATACACTGGATATAATGTTTTTGAAAGAAGTCTCTTACACTGTTTTCAACACTCATAATAATACAAAATGTTTCTTGAGCACATTACAGTGTTCACAGGAACGATTATTTTCATAATCGAGTAATCTGTTGATTATTCTGATGATTAACCTAGTAATTGGATAATTATAATTCATTTTTTTTGTATTAATAAAAATAGTCCTAAGTGAACAATAGCCTTAAACATGACTTATATAGAGGGTATGCATGTGACATCACCATCACACAAAACACCTCTAAAACCAGAATGAGCTTTGCGATTTACTGTACAAAGAGAAAACCTGAGGCATATTTTTACAGACTGCTGAAAGCTACTGAAAAGAGAAGCAAATTAACCGCTGCAATTCAAAGAAACAAATGGTCTCCAGGCAGCGAAACACGGATTTGCAGTTATCATTTCATTTTAATATCTTGAACTGTGCAGTAAAATCATATCTTATATATTGTATTGTTGTCTATCGTATTGACAAGTCATCAGCTAAATATTTACCATCTTAAATTCTGCATAACTGAATGTTCATAGGCAAAAATTTTGGCTCATATTTTGTCAAGATTTCTGGCTGCATTAATATGCATTGACCACTGGATATTTGTTAAGTTGTTAGGAACATTATATCAAGTTCAGCAACCTTTAGTTTAAACTGATTATCGGACAGTGACATCAATGCATACCCTCTATAATAGCAATGCAGCAATAATAATTCAAATAAAGTGTCAAAAGCAAGTAATCATATGGTTTTATTGAACAAAACTGTTCAAATACATAATGTATTATAAACAATAGAACTAATGTACATTATATCACATGTCTGCAGAGGGTGCCAACGGCCTGACGATTGTTTTTTACACTTTATTGCTCTATTGTTTAATATTGACTAAACATTTAATTCAAATGTCCACTTAATCTTTAACATTTGGCCATTTCTTTATGATATAAAAGCTACAGCCACTGTAATTTCTTGAAAATATGGACATCAAAACGTGTAAACTATAGTGAGGGCTAAAACTTTTATTTTGAAATCGCGACGAACGGTTAGCATAATTGAAAAAGATAATGATGTATTCTCCTGTGTTTGCTTAGGTTTATAAATTATTTACCTTACAAATCTGATGAAATACCACACGTTGCGTTCCCAGATGAACGTTATAAACCCAGACTCACAACAACATGTAGAGATGTAGTTTGAGACGGTCCACACATGTAAATAATACCAGTTAGTGTAGCAGCAGTAAATGAGCCGCTCTTGAGATGTACGTACGTATGTACGTAACCTACACGCATGAAAAAATAATTAAAGCGCATATATTAAATCCTCATCATATATACAGATATATATTCATATCTATGGGGCAAAATGCTAACTAGGATTTAAAAAAAAAAAAAAAAAAAAAAAAAAGACTACTCGAATAGAATCAAGGAATCGGTGCAGCCCTGAACAAATTACATTTAAAATATATTTGAATAGAAAATAGTTATTTTACATTGTGAAAATATATTATTTATATAATATAATATAATAATACTTCACAATATTACTCTTTTACTGTGTTTATGATCAAATAAATGCAGCCTTGGTGAGCATAAGAGAATTCTTTAAAAAAAAAAACTTTACTCCAAAAAAATCTTAATTACTTCAGACTTTTGACTGGCAGTGTATAAGCTTTATTGACTATATTAAAAATTGTATATTTTTACCTTTTGTTTGTTTACTTTTTTATTGAACATTTTTATGGTGCATGGTTCCCATTTTTACTAGACTATAATATAAACATAATATCAGCACGTTCCCTTATGCTATTGCAGACCGAGCGAAAATGGAAAGCGTTATTATTATAATATTATGCGCTTTGTACTATAATGTTTTCTCACCAGCGAATGAGTCATGAGGTAACGTTAATATGACAATCCTCCTTTAATGTAATCTTGTTGAATGTTTTAACCTTAAACAGTATATTTTACTTCCAAAAAAACGTTTTTTTTTTTTTTTTTTTTTTTTGTTTTTTTTTTCATGTAAAGTTTCATATAAATATGTATTATAATGTTAATGTATTACAATATTTAATCAAATGGCATTTAACAGTTTTTACTGTACATTCTTACCTTTTGTTTCTGTAAAGATTATTGAATCTTTTTACAGCGAGGGTTTTGGGAATTGTGTGAGCATCAGTGTAAGCGGTTACTGGCTGAGTTCCTGTGTTGTCTGACAGTGCAAGTCCAAAGAATACGCTTTGGGTTTGAGGAAAAACCACAGTTCTCAAAAGTGATAGAACAAAGTTTCAGGTTGAGATGGAGATGGATGGAAAGTACTTATTCAGCACAAGTTTCATTTTGCCTTACAATATGTAATATCCTCTTCCCACACACACACACTCTCTCTCTCTCGCTCTCTTTCCAGTTGTTCCTCTAAAATCTATATATAGATCAGTATCCAAACAGTTTGGGTAAAGGAATAGCTCAGATATAAATGAAAATTTTGTCATAATTTCCATCATTCAAATCACTTGTGCTTGCATATGTTCAGATTTGCTGCATTAAACTGCAAAGCCAGTGATGTTTAACGCATTGGTTCTCCTGTCTCGTAACTGCGTGCACTGCACCAAGATTAAATATGTTGAAATGCAGTGATGAAGGGAAGAATTTCTAAAGACTCATGTCTTGATTTGAATCGTGTTCTGTTCATTTTTGTCCTTTTTGCTGCTTGACAGATTCTGATATTTCCTTTTGTGTTACCCAGAAGTGTTTGGAATGACATGAGGGTGAGTAAATGATGACAATTTTCATTTTCGCTTGAACAGTTTCTAACTTATCCGTTTCTGCTTTCGCTAAACAGTTGTCCTTTTGATGAAGACTCTAGCAGCATTGAAGTACACAATCAGAGCTGCTTCCGGTCTCATTTCCATCTCAAAACACTGGTGTGACCAAACCTCTGGGGAGAAAACTTAGCGCTGATGTCTTTCATGTTCGAAGCCTGAGGATTCTCATTTTCCTGTGGATCTGTGATGAGAAGCAGGCAGAAATGTGTAAAGAAGGTTAGGCTTTTTTTCTGCAGATATTCACTTATCTGTTTACATCTCTATTTTGTGCCAAAAATGTGTTCAACTCTCCCCAGCAAGTGACAGGGGAAAAATGGCTCTTTTTGGGTTTAAAATGTGGTGTATGTTGAAATAATTATTAATTACAAGGGCATCATTTTCAGGTGAACCATTGTCATATCATTTATTTTGCCTGTACGTATTATGACTCTTGTTTTGTGCCCTTGTAAAAAGGTAACTTTTATAAGCTTTTGTAAATGCCAAAACCAGCAGGCTGACATCAGACTCATAAAATGTCAAAGCTTGATTAAAACAGGGTTTCTGATATAAAACACTGTAGCCACGCTACATAACTAAAATAACAACTTTTAAATAAGCAAGTAACACCAGACTTTTGAAGTTGGTTCAACATTCCTTGTTTGGTAAAGTTGCCCCTGTAAACCTACAAAAAAACATTATATTAATAATTTATTATGATTATTATCTTGTTGTATCTATATACATGTTTTTTTCTTATTTAATGACGATATTATGTAGAAGTTGTAGCATTTTGAACATTAGCTCGGCCAGGTTGAGAGACCAATTTAAATTAGCTAAGTCTGGTTTAAGCTACATTGAAGGATAAATGATGCACACATTTATGTAAACCCTGGACCACAAAACAGTCAAGGGTCAATAAATAAGCTTTCCACTGATGTATGGTTTGTTAGGATAGGACAATATTTGCTTGAAATACAACTATTTGAATATCTGGAATCTGAGGGTGCAAAAAATCAAAATATTGAGAAAATCGCCTTTAAAGTTGTCCAAATTAGGTTCTTAGCAATGCATATTACTAAACAAAAAGTTTTAATATATTTATGGTAGGAAATTTACAAAATATCTTAATGGAACGTGATCTTTATTTAATATCTTTGGCATAAAAGAAAAATCAATAATTTTGACCCATACAACGTATTTTTGGCTATTGCTAAAAATATACCCATGTTACTTAAAGGGGTCATTGGATGCCCATTTTCCACAAGCTGATATGATTCTTTAGGGTCTTAATGATGAAGTCTATAACATACTTTGGTTAAAATTTCTCAGTGGTAGTGTAAAAAACACCCTTTTTACCTTGTCAAAATCAGCTCTGTTCAGAGCGAGCCATTCTATAGCATGTTCCTTTAAATGCTAATAAGCTCTGCTCACCCCGCCCCTCTCTTCTGTGGGGTGACAAGCTGGTCTGTTTACTTTAGCCGCATTTAGCCACGCAACTTGCTAATTGGCACATTATTAAGAAAAGCGATTTGCGAAGATGTGTACAAACCCTTATACTCACGTAGGTGAAGCTGCATCACGAATGATTCATGCGAACCTAACCTAACACAACCTAACACTTTTTGAATTTCTCAGTTTGTGTAAATCCACGTGGGGTTCAGAGTATAATTTTTTATCCATGTCAATTTCACACTTGTCTAGTACAAATATGTCACTTTGTTTCATAATTACAGTGTATACATTTTTCGTTATTTACCTCAAAAGATTGCATAATAGCATATTTGTCTAATTTTAAATGAATACTAAAAACTGAGATGAAAAATTTACTTCAGCCAGAAAATTACTATTACTATTGTAAAATAAATTCAGCGGCTCAGATGTTGAGAGTTGATGATGACGTCACACTGACAAGAAGCTGACAATGGCTTGATTTGAAAAAGGGGATATTTCTTATAAAGCTTACAAAAATACCACTGGGTGGATTTTTATCATAATAGGATGGTTGTGTACACACACTGCCAACACACACTGCATTTATGTTCAAACAACATGTAAGAGTAGGTTTTGCATCCGACGACCCCTTTAAGGTTTTGTGGTCCAGGGTCACATATTAGGTAATATTCAATGATCCATTAATACATTTAATGATGTTTTAGATTTTGGCCAAAACTAGTTATTTTAGGCAATGGGGAGCTTAATGAAGCATCATTTTCAATAGCCTTCACACTGGCAAACATTTCTGATGCCTTAAAATGTAGGCAGCTCGCTAGGTTTTAGAACTAAGCAAATGACTTGCCATGCAGTAGGTAATGAGGCACTCTTTATGCAGAGTACTTCCCAGTTGCTAAAAAAACAAAGTCAACAAAGCATATTTCTGAAGTGACTCGGAGTACGTCTCATCTAATTTGTATGTTTATCCTTAGTCAGTCTTATAATTTGCAGCCCTCATCAGTGCAGTTCCAAGGTAGGATACAGCGTGTCTTATTTTGTGAGCCATCCAACAATAGCTTTTCTCTAGCTTTAACTTTTTACTGGGAGGCTGAAAAATAACCCTGACACGCACTTTAAAGCTCAACATCTAAACTTAGGACTAAAGGATAGATGTAAAAACCACAAAGAACAAAGACGTGTGTGCAAGTTTTTTTACTTCCTAGGGAAAAATTAGGTAAGAAGATTTTTAACAGCACAAGCGATATTAAACTCGGCTAGCTCACAACTCTCCCGAAGGCATAAAAGCCGGTTTCGGAGAAATGCGAAAAGAGTGATGAACGGATAGAAAGATGTACTGACAGGAGAAGGATGAAGAGATAAAAGGAAGTAGAGAGAGATTTAGGTGCACGTCAAGAATGTCAAGCACAATGAATGTCATGGGAGCCGCTGCCGTCCCTCGGAGCACCTCTACAATTGCTCTATCATGGCTAGGGAACCGTAGTCGCCATTTACATGCTAGTTTAGCTCTGCCAATTCAATCATGCCATGATGAACATGAGAATGGAGCCCTGTCAGAATCCATTACATGAGGGACGGTTGAAAACCGGGTCGAGTTAAGCAGGGTCCTGGGTTTTGCATCGCAATTGCGGCCGATACGGCAAGTCTGCGGTTCCTCAGGTCTGGTTGCTCACACAGGAAGGAGTGGACCAGATGTATAAATCAGAATTCAAAGGAAGCGGGCTGGGGGAGGATGCTGGCAGCCAGACTGAAGAGGGGCCCAAAAAAGTCCTGCTGTCAGGCAGCTCATTCATCAAACGCAGAGAGGGTGGCCTCACCCGGAGGCCCAGTCGGCCTGTCCTCCTCTCCTGTGTTGGGGAACACTTTGGCTTAGACTCATTTTAGCTAGAGAAGGTGTTAATTAAACTACCCAGAACAATCTGAATGCGAGAGAGGCGAGCATGGAAGCTGTGAATCTTGCTGGGCTTCTCTCGAAGCCCCCGCTGTGTGTTGGATGTGTGATCCTGGCACTGCGCAATTCTCTCAGCCTAAAGTTGTTTGATGGCCCACACCTGCCACCTCAGCCATGCTGATCTTGGGCAGTTTAATCTGTTTATCGTGGCATTAGAGATTTGTTTGTGAGTCATAGCTTTACTCACCAAGTGCTTTAACTTTTGTTCAAAGACCTTTTATAGTGTGTTAAAGATTTGGTTCACCCAAAAATGAAAATTCTGTCATCATTTATTCACTCTCATGTCATTCCAATCCTGCATTCCTGACTTTCTTCAGTGAAATATAAAACGTGAATTTTTCAGTAATATGCTAGCCATTTTTTTCTGAAAATCTCACCGTCCATTCTAGCATTGCTGCATATGGTAAAGAAAAATTAAATCAATCATGAATCATTAAAGGAGACCTATTATACCCTTTTTACAATGTGTAATATAAGGCTTAGGTGTCCCCAGAATGTGTCTGTGAAGTTTCAGCTCAAATTACCCAACATTATATAATTTTCCGTGCATGTCTTTTTAAATGCAAATGAGCTGCTGCTCATCTTAGTTTCCCTGATAGCACACATACATCATGGAGCCGTCTATTTGACGTCTGCATTTACATCTGGAAGACATATTTTGTGTTTGCTCATCTGCAATACATCTATAGGACGTTTCCTATCAGATGTCAAATAGATGTCTATTAGATGTCTTTAAGATGTTTATGATTTAGATTTGGAATGTATGTATGACAGACATCTTGCAGACGTCGGTCAGATGTTCATACACAGCATATGCTTTCCAGGTCAAGTGATCTTTAACAGACATCTTGACGTATTGCAGATGAGCAAACTCTCTAAAAAATACATCTTCCAGATGTAAATGTAGATGTCATATAGACATCAAATTACATTCTAAATTATAAACATCTTAAAGATATCTAATAGATGTCTATTTGACATCTGATAGGAAATGTCCTAAAGACATATTGCAGATGAGCAAACACTTTTAGGAGAGTATCTAGTGTGCGAGCTGTAAAGGCACAGCCCTATTCTCGAAAAGGGGGCTGCAGCTCATTTGCATTTAAAGAGACATGCACGAAAGGGGCATGTTTCTGCTTCCACTCAAAATGGGCATTCTCCAAATGATATAAAAATTATCTATGAGCTGAAACTTCATAGACACATTCTGAGGACACCTGAGACTTATATTACATCTTGTAAAGAGGGGCATGTCTTTTTAAATGCAAATGAGCTGCTTCTCCCAGCCCCCTTTTCCAGAATAGGGCTTTGCCTTCACAGTTCGTACCTCAGATACTCTGCTAAAAAACATCTGTTTGGTTTTGATTGTTATCTCTATCATGCTGAAATCATGATAAACTAAGTTATTTTTCATGTCTTATTGCGCTTAAACTGTCAAATACACACAAGTTTACGTTAAAACACAGGAGTTACAGAAACAGTCGGTTATGTCTGTGAAGGTAAACAGCTGGGAAAGAAATGGCAGGTTTATATTAGATCTGTGTGGCAGCAGCGTAATATACAGTAAATAAATCAATGAATAAATCTACTGCTCTTGTCTCTTCTGAGGCTGGGACTCTAAATAATGTTCTGTGCTCGTCTGTGCAGCCAACGGCAGAACAGTTAGCATGCTTTGCTCGATCTTTTGCCATGGCGTTATAATTAGTACACTGTTGTCGCTTGCAAAAACAAAATGACGATGCTGTGGGTGGAAACATGCAAATTAAGGGGCGGTAATATTATAATAAAATCCCTTTACCACATCACGGGGGAGCGAAGTCTGACACGCTCGTTTTTTTCACATGCTTCCAGAAAGAGTCTTACCAAAGTTACTGGGTTGTCCTTTTTCACATTTTATGGGTTGTTAGATGCACTGGGGACCCGATTATAGCACTTAAACGTGGAAAAAGTCATACAAATTTTCATGATATGTCACATTGAAGTCGTTTTTAAGTCACAAAATATAGGCCATACTTAGGCATTACTCAGAATATGAACTTTTTTTTTGTTACACCAATCAAACACTTGCATGTTAAAACCCAGTTTTAAAGCATACTGAGTAATGGGCAGTGGTGAATTTATGGTGCTTTTGTGACCTTTCCCCCCCATTTTTTGTAATTACATGGACAGAATTAAACGGTGCATTCCTGAAACAAAAACAAAAACATTTTTTGCCTTCATAGAGGATACACAACAACATGAGAGTAAGTGAAGAGTTCAGGTGCAAAACCAGCTAAAAGCCATCTCAGTCAAAAATGAGATAATGATACTGAGTGAATGCTCCTGACACGTAGTATACGTCCATCAAATACTTTTACTTTAAACTCGCTAAATTCCAGCCTCAGCCACAAGAAATGCTAATTTTAAAGAAAAACATCAGATGGATTTAGAGGCTTTTGCATCTAAACTCTTCAAGTTTATATCAATGTGAAAACTATTTTAGTATTTCATATTATTTTATACTAGTTTAAGTTCGACTGAAAAGTGCCAATAAGTTCATCAGCTTAAAAATCACATTTCGTTTTACTTAAGATGAATGACATCATGTTTTTTGCTTGATGTTCATGCAAAGTACGGGGCTATTAAATCGTAAAAGGTCTAAATGGATTTTTTTCCCTTACTTTTTGGAGCCATCTGTTAGATGCAAAAGGAATTATAAGACCAAAGAAACAGCAACAGCATTTAAGCAACTAATTGACAGCTATGGAGAAAATGATTCAAAACACCGTTACTCTAGTTAACACCTGTGAAGTGAGACAGGACAAAGCTCAAAGCAACAAATTCGTTTCCTAATCCAAACAATTCTTGTAAATGGAGGTAATGTTCTCTTTTATACTGCGATAGAAATTGATATGAAAACATATGACATCAGCATCAAAGAGCCTGATGCAATCCTGAGTAACACAGACAGTCTGTGTCTTCTTGTCCACCATATTTGGTTCCAAATGCACAGATCAAGCTCCCAGATGAGACTGCAGATTTGCCCCTACTGCGTTTGTTGAAGTTTCACGATAAATTTGAACCGACAGCTCCACTGCAGGGATAAATAATGTAGCCGCATTTCGGGACATCATTAAGAGTAATGTTTCACTTTCAGTCCCCTAAAATCCCTTTCACACATTTAAATAATAAACGGTTTTGTGGATTAATCTGAAAGTTCAACCTGAAGTCAAACTCGAGCTGCTTCCACCGCGCTCAGATTAAAACTCGAGACCCGCCGCAGGATGAACGCGCATCGAGCCCATTTTTCACTCGTTAAGCAGTTTCGGCTTCTCTTCTTCCTCCCTGCCGCGAACAGGAGAGATTTAAGCGCCGTGCAAAATAAAACACATGATGAATTAGAGGACCACTGTCCTTGTGTGACAGATTAAACCGCAGCGAGGAGCACACGTGTGAGAGCTTGTCCTCCAGTGTCTGCCGCGTCTCTCCTCCCGCTCTGCCCTGGCTCTGCTACACCGGCACGAAGCTGACAGATCACCTGTCTGCTGGTGCGCTGGAGGGGTCTCTTCCTGACGACACAAGGTCGTTCAGTCACTCAGAGAGTTTGGACTGGCTGCCTGCCGCATTAGTCAGCACTTTCCCGCCACTCCCCATTCTCCCTGACTAATTTGCGCGTTATAAATGGAACGAGCTCCGAGCACATTGAGACATAAACATGATCATTACTTTGAAGTATGAGCAGTCAAATGGACAGACCTACATGCTCTGTCCATTGTCAGCAAGTCTGCGGTGTTGTCCTTCAGTGTTGAGAAGTAGCGGCTCATGTTTCGTGATTCATTTTACTGAATCAATTCGTTCGAATGAAGCGGTTCAAAAATGATTCAGTAGTTCATTGACATTTTAAAGGTGACAAATCTGACTTTTTCCACGTTTAAGTGCTATAATTGGGTCCCCAGTCCATCTACCAACCCAGAAACTGTGAAAAAGAACAATCCAGCAAGTTTCTTTTGGTAAGCCTTTTTCTGCAAGCTTGTGAAAAAAATGAGCCGCTCAGATTTTGCTCCCCCTGCGATGTAGAAAGGACATCTTATTATAATATTACCACCCCCTAATCTGAATGTTTTCGCAAGTGACAGCGGTGTAACGGTTTGATAGTTTAAGCGCAACGAGACATGAAAGAGAACTTAATTTCCCTGATAGCACACATACATCACGGAGACGTCTATTAGACATCTGCATTTACATCTGGAAGACATTTTTTGGAGTGTTTGCTCATCTGCAATACATCTATAGGACGTTTCCTAGATTCCAAGATGTCTGTTAAAGATCACTTAATCTAAAAAGTATCTGTTGTGTACAAACATCTGACAGACGTCTGCAAGATGTCAGTTTTACATATCTAAATCTAAATCATAAAAACCTTACAGACATCTAATAGATGTCTATTTGACATCTGATAGGAAACGTCCTATAGACATATTGGAGATGAGTAAACACTAAAAAATATGTCTTCCAGATGTAAATGTAGATGTCATATAGATGTTAAATTACATACATTCTAAATTATAAACATCTTAAAGATGTCTAATAGACGTCTATATTCTAGAAAAGGGGGCAGCAGCTCATTTGCATTTAAAGAGACATGCACGAAAACGGCGTGTTTCTGCTTCCACTCAAAATGGGAATTTTCCAAATGATATAAAAAAATGATCTATGAGCTGAAACTTCATAGACACATTCTGACACAATCATCATGTAAAGAGGGGCATAATAGGTCTCATTTAAGTTAAATGCTGATGTGCCACTACATTTTGATTTGACTACATTTGACTACGTTTTTTGTTTGTCTATAGTTGAACTACTGTAACTTATGAGTAGCTTGTAGCTTTGCACGCTTTGGTTTTAAAATAACTCCCTCTACACTGTGTCACGCTTCATAGTAACAAATGCTGTTCCATGACCTGCAGGGTTTTTAGCAGACACAGTCCCACTGCCAGAAGAGTCAACAGGGCTTCCGCAGGGTACGGCAACTCCTCTTCCCCTGCTTCCTGTTGGGCTGGCCAATTTCCGCTGACTGTATTTGGGCCTAAATTATTCTCTGTTAATACTGGCAGAGCCTCAAACAAATCAAGTATTCTTTCACTACTGGATGTCGGTGAAGCCACTGGGTGAAGCTATTTACAGAGCCATCCACAGTGGCTTCTGTATCAAGCCAGACAGGAAGTTTTATCTGTAAAGGGAAGGGAGATGCACTTTTACGCCTCAGAGGGCAGTACGTTTCCACAAAATGTTTTGGGAGTTGGTCGTAAATGTCAGACATTATTATAGAGAGCCACAATTAACTCGGACCAAACAAAAAGGTCTGAGCTAATCATGATTCATATGCTGATCATATTCCAATTTTTGACATTATATTTTAAAGAACAAACACTTGCTCTTTTGGGCCAGTGCTGCATTTCTACTGAAAATCTTACATCTTGTAGATCAGTCTTTTTTTAAACATTCAGTTTTCTGTGATGTACTGTTTTCCACATTGTTGTAAATTCTGCTGATTTGTCTCCAAGATAATGCTATCTAGCTGGCTAATAGACACTGTCGTTCAAAAGTTTGGGATCTGTAAGCCTTTTCTGCTCACCAAGGCTGTGTTTAATTGATTAAAAATACAGAAAAAAAACAGTAATATTGTGAAATGTTATTGCAGTTTAAAATAGTGATTTTCTAATTTAATATAATTTAAAATAGAATTTATTTCTGTGATGCATAGCTGAATTTTCAGCATAATTACTCCAGTCTTTAGTGTCAAATGATCCTTCAAAAATCATTCTAATATGCTGATTTATTATCAATGTTGGAAACAGTTATGCTGCTCAATAATTTTTGAAACCTGTGATACTTTTTATAGGATTCTTTGATGCATAAAATGTTAAAAAGAACAGCACTGATTTAATATAAAAATATAAACTAATGTTCAAAGTTTGAGGTCAGTACATTTTTTCTATTTTTCTTTATTTAAAAGAAATTAATACTTTAATTCAGCAAGGATGTGTTAAATTGATTAAAAAAAGTGTAAAGACACAATAGTAAAGACTTATATTGTTGGAAAAGAGTTCTATTTTGAAAAATCTGTTCTTTTTAACTGATCTTTATCTATCAAAGAATCCCAAAAAAATAATCACAGGTTCCAAAAAAAAATATTCCATCATTGATAATAAATCACATATTAGAATGATTTCTGAAGGATCATGTGACACTGAAGACTGCAGTAATGGCTGATAGAAATTCAGCTTTGCATCAAAGAAATAAATTATATTTTAAAGTATATTAAAATAGAAAACTGTTATTTTAAATTGCAATAATATAATATTCCTTTTTTTCGTATTATTGATCAAATAAATAAATAAGCATAAGAGACGTCTATAAAAAAATATTAAAAATCTTAGTGATCCCAAACTTTTGAATGGCAGTGTATGTGTATGAGGTTTTGTAAAAACTACAAGAATTACTGAGTCTTCAGTAAGCTTTAGTAAGAATGTATTGAAAACTAGAAACCAGTCAGTAATATTTTGCATCATATTCCATCACTGTACAGTAAAAATCAATTTTATGAATTCACAGTTACATTACCTCTGTATAATTTAAAGCTTGTTGCAATATTTATTTTAAAGAATCTCTTTAAGGAAGGCTGCATTAATTTCATTATAAACACATATTGTGAAATAATATTTTTATTTAAAATAACAGTTTTATATTTTAATATAATTTATGTAATTTAAATTTAAATATGTCTTAAATGTAATTTATTTCTGTGATGGGAAAGCTGAATTTTGAGCAGCTATTACTTACATATTGTTAATGTTGAAAATAATTGATACTTTATAATAAACAAACAACATTCATTTAAATAGAAATCTTCTCCAACATAAATGTCTTTACTATCACTCCTGATCAATTTAATGCATCCTTGCTGAATAAAACTATCAATTTCTTAAAAAAAAAAAAAAAAACTTTTTAACTCCAAACGTTTCAGCGATATTGTAAATATTATTTCAAGCAAATATAAAAATACATTGCTAAAATTAAAATTGATAATTCTTTTGTGGGGTCACTAAAAATGTTAGCAGGGCATCTAAAGAAACCACTACACAGAAGAAAAATAATCTTCAATGTTTTGACGTTTAAAAACAAATCCAGTCGGCTCTTTCTTCAAGTATATGTGTACCAAGAAAGCAGTTTCTTGTGGTTTATTTGTACACCTGATTGTTGACTTGAAGGTCAAGGGTGGGTGTAGTATCTCTGGGAACGTATTTACTCCTGTATACCTAAAGAATGTAATTCATCAAAGGTTAAGAAGTTAGTTTTGTATCCAGTTCAGTCCCTGGTATGAATGTACAGGAATTTAGACAGCCAGTATGTTAGCTGTTTCTTACACAAACAGAATGAAAAGCATTCCTTGTAGTAAATGAAGAGTCGCATGAATCGTGCATAGAGCACATATTGATTTATTGACGCTGAGGAAAATTGCTGTCATGTACATGCGCCCACAGGGGACTAATGGAGGGTGGTTACAGATCTGGCATGCTGGCTGAAAGATGAAGGATGTGATGTCAGGGCTGTATGTGATCCAGGAACTGTGGCATTACAAAGGTCACAGTCTTGCCCTGCCCTACAGAAAGTAAAATGCCTCTAGGGGGATCGTCTGCGGGATTGGCCTGGTTAAAATGACAATTGTAGAATTGTGGGAAGATTTCATTTATCCTTTCATCTTCTTCACTTGTTTCTCTCTCCCTCCCTTACTGTCTCTATCTCCGTAGTTTGGTCAGTATTGCGGTGACTCTAAATTCCTTGGGGTGAATCATCTTTTACTCCGTGTCTTTCTGAATATTGTCTTCCCGAAATTTCCCTGCTGCTCAAAGCCTTTTTGGCTCTCCATGAAAGAGCGTATGTGCGATGCCTTACTCACTTCCTGCGGAGCCATGCAGCTTGAAATGACCCAACTCCAGTGCAAATTTCCCATGAAGAGCTGTGCACACACTGAAAAATATTTTATGTTGAAACAATTTTTACTTTTTTCTGTAACAATTTTTATTTTACTTTATTTTATTATTTTAGTTGATTTTATTTTATTTTCAACATGCACTGATAAGTCATGTAAAAATTTAATTTTTTTAAATGTACACAAATTAACTTTGACTGACCTGTTTTTATTTTATATTTTAATTCCTTATTTTATTTGATTTTATGTACAATTTAATTTGGACTTTATACTTTTATTCTTATTTATTTTATTTTTTATTATATATATTTGTAGTATACACTTAAGAAATAACAAATAAATTTAACAAATTAATTGCAAAGAAACTGCAAGTAACACAATACATTAAATGTAAAATTTAGAAAAACTGAAATACCATTTTCTTATAAAATGCACTATGGCAATCTTTGTTTTATTTCAACTTCAAACTTTTTCCAAATTTATGTATGTATGTATGTATTTGTTTATTTATTTTCAGGACATGCTTATGCTTAAACTAAAACCAAAAAATTATATTTCAGGTAGCTGCCAAGGCAACATTTCCTATTTTCATTTATTTTTACTTAAATATACTGAAATAACTACAACTAAAAATAAACTACAAACTATACAGACATTTAAAAAAAACTAATAAAAATGTCAATAAAATAAGACAAAAAAAAAAAAAAAAAATTATATTATACTGAAAAATATACATTTAAACTTTGGTGTGTATTTTGCCCTATATATATATATTGAGCATTCAGATGACTACTTATAAAATGACTGTTATTAAGCTGCAATATTTCTTGTTATTGTTACATGCTGTGCTGGACATTTAACAAAGTCCGTCAATGCACAAAGAAGGAATCTATACGGCACATCTATCTGTGCCAGTTTTTCTACAGCGACACTATCCTTGAGGATGAATTTCACCGGCAATGTCTTTATTCTCCTCACATTGTGTTGCCCTTCACAGTTTATGTCCTTCTGCTCTTTTTTTCCTCAGCTTTGATCTATCTAAAAGCAAAGCACCGTGTTCTTCAAGGCCTGACCAAACTGATACAAATAGTAAGTAAATCCATATAATTCTTTGTCCTCTCTCTGTAATACATTGAGCAATCTGAAAAGCACTTGATTGTGTCATTTAAATTCAAGATTCAATGCCCCTTTTAAGACTCTCTCTACTCACATACTCTACTCACGTCTTGTCACTATTAGGAAAAATTAACAGTCACGTGGTGAGAGTGATGGCCAGAAACACACTAGCAGTAAATCATAAGCATTCTAGGACAAGGGTGGCTCCAAATGTGATTCAACACGCATTACATGTTCTAGTGTTTTATTTCATAGAACAGTTGCCCAGAACATTCCAGACTTTCCCGAAAGTCCCATTCACTTATTTGGAATGGACAAGGACTATAAACTACAGACATGACTATAAACTACAGATGTGAATTGATTAGAAAAAATTATGTTATTGTGGCATATAAATGCATAAATAAACATAACAAAAAGAAATCAAGTAAGTATATATAATTTAATAATTAATCCTTTTTACGTATTATATGTAGGGACTTGGGTATTTATTAGTGATTTTTTTAATGAATTAATTATTATAATTAATATTATTATTAACTCTTTCCCCGGCAAACACAGAATTTTCTGGAATTTTCAGTTATTCATGATACAACGCTTCACGGTCAAACACTGAATTTTCTGTTATTTATGACACAACGCTTCCCAGCCAAACACAGAATTTTCCAGAATTTATGATACAACGCTTCCCGGCCAAACACAGAATTTTCCAGAATTTATGATACAACGCTTCCCGGCCAAACACAGAATTTTCTGTTATTTATAATACAACGCTTCTTGGCCAAAAACTGAATTTTTCATTATTTATGATATAACCTTTCCCAGCCAAACACAGAATTTTCCAGAATTTTCCGTTATTTGTGATACAATTCTCTCTGGCCAACACAGAATTTGCCAGAATTTTCTGTTATTTATGATACAGCGCTTCCAGCCAAACACTAATTTTTAAGTTATTTATGATACAATGCTTCATGGCCAAACACTGAATTTTCCGTTATTTATGGTACAAAGCTTCTCTGCCAAACACAGAATTTTTTTATGATTTATGATACAATGATTTTCCGTTAATTATTATACAATGCTTCCAGGCCAAATACAGAATTTTCTGGATTTTTCCGTTATGATACAACGCTTTCCAGCCAAACAAGAAATTTTTGGTTATTTATGATACAACACATCACGGCCAAACACTGAATTTTTCTTTACTTATGATACAGCACTTCCTGGCCAAACATGGAATTTTCCAGATTTTATGATACAGTGCTTCCCAGCTAAACATTGAATTTTCCATTATCTATGATACAACCCTTCCTGGCCAAATGCTGATTTTTTTTTGTTATTTATGATACAACATTTCTCGGCCAAACACAGAATTTTTAGGAATTGTCCGTTATTTATGATGTAACGTTTTTCATTATTATTTATGATACAATGATTTTCTGTTATTAATGATACAACGCTTCCGAGCCAAACACAGAATTTTTGGTTATTTATGATACAACGCTTCCGAGCCAAACACAGAATTTTTGGTTATTTATGATACAACGCTTCCGAGCCAAACACAGAATTTTTGGTTATTTATGATACAACGCTTCCGAGCCAAACACAGAATTTTTGGTTATTTATGATACAACGCTTCACCGCCAAACACTTAATTTTCCTTTATTTATGACTTTATGGTACAGCGCTTCCCGGCCAACCACGTAATTTTCCACTATTTATGATACAAAGTTTCCCAGCCCTTTATTTATGACACAGTGCTTCCGTTACTTGTAAAATAAAGCTTCCCGGCCAACCTGGAATTTTGCAGAATTTTCTGTTATTCATGATACAACGCTTCCCAGCCAAACACAGAATTTTCCAGAATTTTCCATTATTTTTGATACAACACTTTTCCGTTATGATGTATGATACAATGAATTTCCATTACTTATGATATAATGCTTCCCGGCCAAACACAGAATTTTTCATTATTTATGATACCATGCTTCCTGGCCAACCACAGGGTTTTCAAGTTTTCACTGTTATACACTCAGGGCTATTGCACATCTCCTGAATGAGTCCAGAATATCTCATTAAAAAACAAAGGTGAGGAAGACAGAAACAAACAATCTCGTATGTAAGCAGATGCATGTGAAACGCAATGCGGTCATCAACAATAAATAGCATATCAATGAAAATGTTACAGACTGAAATGTAGATCAAGAAAATGTTATTGTCGTACTGAATCGTACAGATATAGTATTTAATAAAAACCCAATCTTTTATTAAACTTACATTCAAGTAAAAAGAAAAAAGAATGCCTGAAGCTATAGAATAAAACTGATTTTTGTTTTTTGTTTAAAAGTAGAGGCTCTCTTTATTTTGATGTATTGCAACAAAATATGCTAGGGGTCATAAAATTTTAGTGAAAATGCTAAAAAAAAAAAACAAACAAAAAAAAATGCTGGCAGTGGCTGGTAACTTTAAAAAAAAAAAATGCTGGCAGGGAAAGAGTTAATAGTACAAATAATCACTTAAGTAACATGTTGAATTTACAACCCTACTTAAAATACAAAGTACTTCTCAAGAATTTCACCAGAAAACCTCTCTGACAAGTAGATTTTTTTTTTTAAATGCTCTGGAACAAAATGATCTGGCAAATCTGAGCAGCGCTGCAGTCGATTCCTTCCAAATTCCATCTCTGTGACTTTTACACAGACTTTTAAAATTAATCTGATCCGCTTAAAAGCATTGCCAGCATTTGTCTAAATATCACATTCACTCCCATCACGTTGACAGAGGGTGGAGACTTTTTTTTAACCACAGCTGAAAGGCCATGTCTTAGAGATACTGTAATCTCACTATCAGAAGAAAAAAAACTGCAGGGAAACTGGTATATTTTGAGTTCACTCTGCCGAAAAAGTGCTATCTTTGCCACAAGGATGTCCAGCCCACTCGGATGAGAGTCAGGTATTTGAGTTATGCAGGGCAAGGGGAAAATAACACTCCTGCAGACTTGGTGTAATGAACCAATATGAAAAACGTCAAAGTAAAGCCACAGGTCAGAGGAAAGTGGAGACCATTAAATGGGAGGCTGTGAGACCAGCAGAGGAGGAGGGCACAGTCTAAAAGGTCACAGTCACCCTGTATTGCAGCTCTTGTCAGTCTCTCTTAAAGACCTGTGCGCCACCCACCAGAAGACTCTAATAGGATTCGAGCTAGGAGCACAAAATGACAGAGACGCCTTAAAGCAACAGTTTACCCAAAAATGAATACTCTGTCATAATTTACTCACACTTGTTGTTCCAAACCCACACATGAGGAGAGATTACAAAGGATGCAAAAGCAATAGTTAACCCAAAAATTAATATTTGCTTTGATTTACATACTTTCACGCCACCTGAGATATGTAGATAAGTTTGTTTCTTCATCTGAACACCAATGGATCTGCTGCAGTGAATGGGTGCCGTCAGAAACCATCTAAATAGCTCATAAAAGCATCACAAGTAATTCATACAACTGTTGTCTTACATTAAAATTCACCAACATACTTAGAACTGTTTTAGATTAGACTGATTTTGCTTCTAAACGGTGCTTGCACTGTACATATTTCTCTCCTGATTCAGACATAAGTCTTTGATTGTATAAAGCAAAATTCTAGAAAGAGGACTCGCATTTGACCCAGAAGCAACAATGTTTATTACAAACACATGTAATTAACTTTACAAGATGTTAATTGAAAGTCTGGTGTTGTGTGGATTACTTGTGAATTATTGTGATGTTTCTATCAGCTGTTTGAACTCTCATTCTGACGGCACCCATTCACTTCAGAGGGATCCATTGGTGAGTAAGTGATGAAATGCTAAGTTTCTCAAAATCTGTTCTGATGAAGAAACAAACTCATTTACATTTTAGATGGCATGAGGGTAAGTAAAGTTAGCAAATTGACAAATGGATTATCTAAATGTTTAAGCTCAAAAAAATGATTCATTGACAAATCAGACACTCCATCTATCATGGTCTTGACTCTTGCAAAGAAAAGCTTAAGATTTAATGTGAAAACCACATAAAATAGTGTGGTTCTCACACAAAACTATCATTTGACATAAGACTTGGGTTATAGAGCCATTTGGACCACTTTTATGGTGCTTTTGGGACTTGGATAATCCTAGAAAATCGCCTTTTGTGTTCTGTGTAATTGTAAAAACAATCATACAGATTTGGTACAACATGATGAGGGTGAGTACACGACGAAAGAATTTATTTTTGGGCGAACTACTCCTTTAAAGTTTTAAACAAGGGAAGATGAGGAGGGGAGGTTAAAAGGAAAGAGATGGAGAGGGGAAAAAGGGAGGGGGAAATCAATAACGAACAGCTCTGCAACACGAACATAATCAGAATGGCAGGGCGATGTATTACTCAGGATTAATATAGGCATTGGTAAGGTCGATTTAATTTACTGGGAAAAGCAAGAAAATAAATAAAACATGGAAAACAAATAGAGACCTCATTCAAATTCATTAGGGCTTTTTGCGAGGTGTCGAACGGAATTTTCCCGTTAAAGTACGAGCCCGTGACAAGTTCATGCGCTCATTCTGGACACTAACATTGAGTGACAGCCCAAATTGGGTTCATAATTAGTGTATTTTTTTTTAATATTCAATTATTAAACAATAAGGTTATTAAGAAAGGGTGTTTTTCCCTTTCACTGCATTATGTGAATGTAAGAGGGTGATTTGTGAGCATGAGGTGTTACTACCAAAAAGGTTATAGTAGCTTATACGTTTTAATATACAACCGTTAGTTCTTGTACTTACATTTGATTGTTAGCAAGGCTTTCCGATTGTTGATACTCTCACTTCTCTTGTTTGTTTGGTATTTCAGTGACTGTTTTTGCGTGTTATTTTGTTGTATCACTGGGTGGCAGCAAGTGACTTTTTTAAACGAGTCAATGAATCATTCAAACGATTTCTTTAAACACTGATTCATTCAGGAATGTAACATGTGACTGGCTTCATAAGTGAGTCATTGAATCATTTACATTCAAATCAAAACACATTCAGGACTGCAACTATTGATAGCTCGTCTGTGACTTTGTTTGGAACTACAAAGGCTATGGTTTTAAGGGCATTTCCTCAATGATTTGCATTATATATCTAGCAAAGATTATTATTTTTTTTAATGTACAGTGTAATTTGTGTTATTTTATTATTTTATCATGGATCATGGTACAAAAACTAGTCAACACTACTGCAAGGATGTTTCTACTGTAATACAGCTGCTGAGCGATCACCAAGAAATGTGAAGAAATGTCCAGTAGCAGTATTTTTTTTTTTTTTTTTTTTTTTTTTTTTGTACCAGATGAATGTGAATCGGAACCTTTATTTATATTGCACAATAACAAAGAGTCATTTCCCAGCTACAGTCAGTTCACTGATGATTCGGATGATTTAGCTCTCTTCCAATAGTAATTACATCAAGTTTACTATGAAAACCCAGACATATGGAGCTGATTATGTAGTGTACGTGTTAAGATGTATTATTATACGTTAGCTGTCAGTGTTTTTCTTAGATTAGAGTTCATATGAACTGCAGTAAACTGAATGTATAAGTAGCAAGGTTTTAAGTTTTGCATGTGGAGACAGAGAAAATGGTGTTTTTAAATTGTAGGTTTCTCAATACTGACTTTATTTTTATTGAACTGTTGTATAAAGGCAGTATCAACACTAATCACATCCGTTCAGGGGCTCCCTCACCAACTGAACAACTGCCATGAAGATGAATAGGAATGTTAAAGGGGTCATCGGATGTTCTAATATTCCTTAGGATCTTAATGAAAAGTCTATAACATACTTTGGTTAAAATTTCTCAATGGTAGTGTAAAACAACTATTTGGAGATTTGCAAAGATTCATAAAAAAACCCTTATACTTACTTCTGCTGCAGGTGAATCTGGATCACGAATGATTCATGTGAACATTTAGATGGGCACATTTCCTTAAAAAACTAAAGTAATCCTCTGTGTCTTGTCTTCACCTGCTCAGGTGTCGAAACAATGGCGGACTGTTCATAGCTCACTCAGGGCGGGTCTAAGGTAAGACGGTCATGTGTAAGGAGCAGCCTTGCTATGTGTGACATCACACAGCCAAGAACCAGAGAATCGTTTGATTTGAAAAAGGGGTTAAGATCTATAGGGATTTAAAAAACCAAACCAAACAACATGTAAAAGTGAATTTTGCTTCTGATTAGTCTTACGTGGAACTGACTCAACATAAAAGAACTTTGGTAATAATGTTTTGTTTCGAAAGCATGTAAATTGCAGTTATTTTGAACATTTATAAGCGAAAATAAAACCCAGCAAGACCACACACACACAGATGGCTGAGATTGATAGCCAGGCACAGTGGCCCAGTACCTGCAACATTTGGAGTTGAAACTCACACCTTGCCACCCCCTGACTGCATTACTCACCCACGGCCAAAGAAATAAATCAGAATAATGATAATAGTCAAATTTCAAATCAGCCAGAGAAAACGCTCCATGAAAGCACCAGCGATGACGTGCACATTTGGCTGTGTTAAATAGGTGCGGTCCCGCTCCTCCTCACAGAGCTCAGCGCCTGGATTACTTCATAATCCACACCATATTATGGGGCTGGCACTAATTGAAAGATAAATGAGTTTATTTGGGTTAAATCAATCACCGTGACACGAACCCAGAGGAGAGTGAGGGGGGAGGAGAGATGAGAAAGCTGAAGACGTTTGACTCGCGCCTTTGTATCAGCCAGCTGGATCAGAAGTCACATCAGAGCCGAACACGTACACGGGATAGCAGGTGATTAAGGATGTGAGAGCAGGAAGCCATTACAGCCAAGGCTTATTTTCATGCAGAACTATTGAGGCCTTGGCCAACACGGTGCTTGTGTTTCTTGAGGTATGCTAACTTATTTTTCTGCAGGGTGTTCAACAGCCAGGGTTAATGGTGTCTGAGCGCAGACGTCAGGGCTGGACATGACACAGTCAGACACGGTTCACATTTTCCACTTCGTACGCTGTCTCTTATTAACAAGTGAAATGTGTAGAGCTGGCCTTGCTGCCAGCATGTGAATGCGTGTGACCAATCAAAACTCCTTCATGGAAATATGGGAACGTTAAAAGGAACAAAACTCTGGGTTTAAGAGCCATAGGCAGACAGGCAGATAAAGCAGCGCTGAAATCAGTCCCTAAATATAACCGCTGAACTTGTGAACTACGGAGTCCGGCACAAAGCTTGAACTTTTGCGGTGAGTGGAGAACAGAAGTGGTGTGGCTTTCTCACGCTTTTAAAGACACAGATGGAGTTTTTCAAAGTGGGCCACGTGACTTGTCCTGCATCATAAATTCAGACGCACAGCATCTGGCTCTACTCCTGCCAAATGCTGAAACCACAGGTGCATTTTTTAGAGAAGAGTGAAATATTTCCACATCTAATAGTCCACATTTTTGGACACATCAAGCACGGACCTGATTTCAATACACATACAGCAATAAAATCTAAATACAATCTATGAAGTGGAATAAGTGATGTACAAAACTTTTTCGTAGGATAACTTAGATGCATTTAAAGTTATTTACACTTTTTTTTTTTTTGGATTATATGGTCTTCAGGAAGTAGAAGGAATCAATTCCAAAATGTGTGCCTCTGTGTTGTGACAGATGTTTTCGCTGGGACATCTTTCCTGATTTAAAAGGCAAGAATTTTTATTATTATTATTTCAAAATAAATATTAACCTAAAAGTATATATATATATATATATATATATATATACATATATGTGTGTATATATATATATATATATATATATATATATACATATATGTATGTATATATGTGTGTATATATATATATATATATATATATATATATATATACATATTTTGGGTTCATTTTAAGCAAGAAATACAGTATTTTTTTAAACAACAGTTGAGTTAAATAAAAAGGCTGAGTCAAACATTTCACTTTCCACACTTTTCCAGCCTTGCTTATAAAAGACTTATTCAAAAACAAAAAAAAAAAAACAAAAAAAACAACTAACCCTAAACTTTATATATACATATACGTTTCATCAATTGTTGCAATATCACATACATGAGATTCATGCCTCAAATTTGATAAAACACACTCTTTTACAGTTGCATATGTGCATATTAAAATTTTGGTATAACACCTACTGTAACACTTAAAAAAATTGTGATTTATACACTACGTGCTCTCTTCTGCTCACTAAGCCTGTGTTTATTTGAGCCAACATTACCAGCAAAAGCAGTAATATTGTGAAATACTGTAAAATAATTGCTTTCTATTTGAATATATTTTAAAATGTAATTTATTCCTGTGATCAAAGCTACATTTTAAGTATCATTACTCCAGTCTTAAGTGTCACATGATCCTTCAATATGCTGATTTGTTGTTCAAAAAACATTTATTATTATTATTATTATTATTATTTAAAACAGTACATTTTTTCAGGATCGTTTGATTAATAGAAAAATCCAAAGATCAGCATTTATTAAGACATGTATAATGTTACAAAAGATTTCTATTTCAGATAAATGTTGTTCTGAACTTTCCATTCATCAAATCTGAAAAATTCTATTCATCTGTTTTCAACATAATAATAATAATGAATGTTTTTTGAGCAGCAAATCAGAATATTTGAATGATATCTGAAGGATCATTTGACCGGAGTAATGATGCTAAAAATTCAGCTTTGAAATCACAGGAATAAATTACATTTTAAAATATATTCAAGTAGAAAACATTTGAAATAGTAAAAAAAATATTTCAGAATGCATTTGTGCAGGCTTTGTGAGCAGAAGAGACTTCTTTAAAAAACATTAAAAATCTTACTGTTCAAAAACTGTTGACTGATAGTGTATATGTTGCCCTTAAAATATTATTTCATCAGAAAACATGCTGCTTTTGATTGTCAACAGAGAAACACACTTTTATAGCTTGAAGGTGTAGTAAAGGCATTTACCAAACAGGGTCACGCTAACCAGCAAAACCCTGATTCCATAGCTGTTTTCAAATCACTGTTTTAGATGTGGAACCCTTCTGAAACATCCCACGTGTTAAGGCAACCCCATCAACCTGCCTACGGCCTCTTAGCAAAAGGAGATAAAAAAAAGTGACTTGATTCTTCTCCTCCCCCAGCAGCTTCTCTCCGTTAATTGCAATCAAGGTTTCAAACTATGGCCAGGCACGCATTATTGTATTTATGTGTGCGGAACCGGAGAGACTTGTGAAAGAATGAACTTCACAATTATATCCGATGTCTAAGTGATTTTGAAAAGGCTGCCGGTCTGCAATTTTTCTCAATTAGATGGCTAAGACACCTCTCTCTTCTAGACCAGAGACCTTCCATGAGCTGACAATCAACAGGGAACATTGTCATTCTTTTTTGTCTTGTTTTCCACTCCTGACATCTTTCAGTTTAACACAGCTTTGGCATACGAAACAATAGCACTGTCAAAAACATAAAGAGAGTTTATTTATTGTTTAGTGTGTTTTGAAAGAACGCCTGAGGCTTTTTCATCAGAGCTTTCACCCACTTTTGGATTGACAATAAACACAAACAACAGTATGCTATCTTCTTCACGAAGTCCTTGAGATGGAGAGCTTAAACACTGAAGTCCTTTATCGGAGTAGAGGAAGGGCGAAGCATTCTCCTGATACTCACAAAGAGACAAACTGTGCTCTGAACGCATTTATATTTGCAGACACTTTTGGACCAAAGTGATTTCCAATAAAGTGGATATATTGTGTAACAGGCAATTATCAAAGTAGGTGGCCAAGGAATTTCAGAGAACTGGCCTTTTAAAACTGTTTAAAATGACTGGTACACGGCAACTGAGCCAAGCGCAATTAGATTTGAATAAAGAAAGTGACCACTTAAACATTACATTTTTGTTTTTATATAAAAATAGCCAACATCCCATTGAGTTTCTTTCAACTTTGTAAAGAAATTGACAAATATATATGGTATAGAAAACATGAATGTACATATATATTTACAAATTATCGAGTGCACTCATTTCGTCTCATAAAGCACATCAATAACATGCACAATCACTGTATACTCAACAGCTAGCCTCTAAAAAAACATGTTATGCATCCCATTTCACCTACTTATTTTATGCCCAAAATAATTTTGAGGCAGGCTTTGGGACATACTACCACGCTTTGTTGTGTAGTTGCGTTCATTCTGTCACTGCAATCCGGCCTGTCAATCATCCTGTCACAGTTAGCATCCTCATAATTATATGTACATTACTCAAACAATTCTTCCTACCGTACTGGAGAGAAAACAAGTAGCGCATGGATCTGCCAGTCATGGGTCTTTCATGCTAAGAACATTTAACAGTTAATGGCTAAACGTATATCTTGTTTCGCTGTTGTGCTGCTCACATCGTTAAATAAGTTTACAGTGTTGGTGCAGATAAAATATAACACCCAAACCCACTTATCACTTAACTTATTTTCACTTATTCTCTCATATTTTCATTTTCTTTCTTAGACCTTGTCCACACTAATATGTTTTAGTTTGAAAACGCATCTTTTTCTCCATTTTGGCCTTCTGTTCACACTGAGACGGCGTTTTTGTCAAGAAAAATTGAGCATGTGAAAAACGCTGTCTAAAGTGGATAAATTTTAAAGCTGTTTTTGCGTTGTAGTGTGGACTGTGAAAACTGAGGCTTTTGAAAACAATGACGCATCTTTAGTCATGTGACACATATTGTACTGATAGATTTCAATATTTATACTCTATTGTGCCTGTTATGTGCTATTTACTTTCACACTGTTGCTACAGATGTGTTACTTTGTACACTCTTCACAGTCCTGGCAGAAAATTTACTTGCGATTGATGTTTGCGGCAAAACATGAGGGCAGTTGCGTTTCAGATCAGACATACAATCGGAGTGAGTGAGACCTGGAGGCGTCAGTGAATGGTGAGATATTTTCCTAAATAACATGGTCCTGCCAGAAGAATTGCATGAAAACGTATCATGTCTGTTCCATCTGTGAGTTTTTTTGTGGTTTTAGGCATGTGCTATAAAGCGAATTCAGGTGTTTTCTGACGTTTCAGTGTGGATGAGAAACTTTTGGAAAACGCTAGTGTGCACGGAGAAAACAAAAAGCTGTTTTCAAATGTATCCGGAGTAATGTAGATGTCTACATTAATCCAGAAACATTTGAAAACAACGTTTTCATTTTAAAACTCTCTCCGTCCATGCTAGCGTTTTCAAGCATTTTCCAAAAGTTTTTCATCCACATTGAAATATCAGAAAATGTGTTTATTGCATATGTGTAAAGCCTCAAAAAAGCTCATTGAGACGATACAGATGGAAGAGACATGATACATTTTCATGCAATTCTTCTGGTAGGATCATTTTATTTAGGAAAATGTCTTACCATTCACTGACGCATCCAGGTCTCATTCACTCCCGATTGTATGTCTGATCTTAATCGCAACTGCCCTCATGTTTTGGTGCAAACAGCAACTGCAAGTACATTTTCTGTCAACTTTGCAGGACTGTGATATAAAGAGTGTACAAAGTAACACATCTATAGCAATAGTGAGAAAGTAAATGGCACATAACAGGCACAATATGGGTATAAATAGTTCTGGCATGAAATTCTAGATGACGCAGGCCGATAGGTCTAACTCAGTCTGACCTATGACATCATTTTCACATGGCACAGCTGATTGGTTCTCTCCTGTATCAGTAGCAGTGAGCTCACTGTTCAACATTCAAATATATGATGTGTGCTTGCCGTAGCAGTTTGCAGCTTGCTTCAGAAACCCTCAACCTTCCCCAGCTCCACCTGTAAAGATCTGTTACGAGGTGATTCATGTATGCTATATGCTATATTTCTTATAGACATATTGGCAATAGCAAGTAATTGCTCTGTCACAGCAGTGTAGTAGATTTATTCTGCCAAGACCAAATACATTAACATTGTCATGTACATGACTATGTCAATCCCTCCGAGAGTTATCACGACAGAAGTATAGATAATATTGGTACAATATGTGGCACATGACTTCAAAAGCCTCCGTTTTCACAGTCCACACTACAAAGCGAAAATGGTGTTTTCAAAAAGCTCAGTTCTCCTTGACAAAAAAGCAATCTCAGTGTGAACAGAAGGCCAAAACGGAGAGAAAAAGATGCGTTTTAAAACAAAAACGCATTAGCGTGGACAAGGCCTCCATCCACCTTAGCGTTTTCAAGTTTTTCAATCACACTGAAACGTCGGAAAACGTTATTTGCCTTACTGCACATTTGTGAAACATCATAAAAGCTCATTGAGATATACAGATGGAACAGACATATTACGTTTTTATGCAATTTTATTTATGGAAGTATCTCATCATTCACTGGTATATACCGGTATAAACATCAGTAGGTACAATATGCATTACATGATTAAACATGCGTCTTTTGTGTGGTTCGTAACATACAGTATACTCCCATGTTGAGGAGGACTTAAGTATCAATTCAGTCTGTCCCCTGCTGAAAAAAAATAAAAAAATAAATAAATAGACACCATCACAAAATTTGTAATGGTTTTACAGGTTATAATGGCACTTGTACTGGTTTTAATGGAAACTGTAATGGACCTGGTTTGGTAACTGGTTGCCTTCTGTTGGTTGCTTGTCAAAAACACTAAATCCTATGTAATGTAATTTGTCCCAAAACACACTTTTGTAATGGTTTCAGTAGTTAAAAGTTGATGGTTTGTAATGTTTGTAATAGTATTTGTAGTGGAAACCATTAAAATTTCTGCGATGGTTTCTATTGTTTTTGTTTGTTTGTTGTAATAGACTACATCTTTCTTAGAGGAACTTTTAAAGGAGAAGTCCACTTCCAAAACAAAGATTCACATATAATGTACTCACCCCCTTGTCAGCCAAGATGTTGACGTCTTTCTTTCTTCAGTCGTAAAGAAATGATGTTTTTGAGGAAAATATTTCAGCATTTTTCTCCATATAATGGACTGATATGGTGCCCTGTTCGTCTTGCTAGATAAGACCCTTCTTTATTGGCTGGGATCGTTTGAAGCCGTATTTAAACTGCATTTTGGAAGTTCAAAATCGGGGCACCATAGCAGTCCATTATATGAAGAAAAATGCTGAAATGTTTTCCTCAGAAAACATAATTTCTTTGCGATTGAAGAAAGAAAGACATGAACATCTTGGATGACAAGGAGGTGAGTACATTATCTGTAAATCTTTGTTTTGAAAGTGGCCTTCTCCTTTAATAAGTAGAATACTAAAATAATTTTATTTATAACTTGGTATCAATATTGACCATCCGACTGTACATGATCTCTTCTAGATAGCATGTTTTAAACACCTCCTGCACAGTATCCTATTGAGAAACTGCTGCGTCCTCTGGGTTTCTTCATTTTCTCCATTAATTTGCACAACAGCTCTTTCATAATAGATATTTGTGCAATGACACGACGGCAAGCTGGGAAGAAAACTTAATGACATAAGTTATGTGAAAATGTAAATTGGATTCCATGCCCATGAGCAGCAGTAATTAATTTCATTGAGGATGGCGGAGCTCTAGAACTTGTTGGCCCCTGCACATCCTTTTTCATAAGAGGCAGAGAACAGAGAATAATGTTAGGCCGCAGCTGAATGAATAAGTTTGAATTTCCCAAAGGTGGACGTTGATGTTTCAGGAAATGCCCCGTAATTAATGCACAGTCGTCAAGGAGCACAAAATGAAATTCTCATTAAGGTTCATTTTCTCGCACTTATACATCTAAGAACCGGAAGGCCATAGAGAAAAGCGTAGGAGAGAGAGGTTCACATAAGAGTGAAAAGTGAGGCCAGAGGGAAAGTAAAGAGGTTAAAAAAGAGCAGAGGGGTGGAAGACTAAACACACTTTGCAAATGCGAAGCAGGTGTCTCCCCTAAGTGTAACACAATGAGCGATCAGGAGTAAGTTAATTAGATTGACTCTCCATCTCTCCTCCTTAACTCTGTTTCGTTCCGTCGTGCAACAGACTCTCCATGGGAAAAGGAAGGGGGGGTGAGCAGCTGTCACATTTTTTCTCTTCAGATGGGATGTAATGCAACTTTGAAAAGGCGTTGAGCAGCCAGCGATTCTGAAGCGAAGAGCAGCAAAGATTAAGTCACCATCGCCGCAGATGTCACAATCAAAACCTGAATAATACACAATCTCTGCCACAATCTCTCGCCTCATAGACCGGCTTCCTGCTCCGCTTGCCTTTTCAGCGGCGGCAGCTCTCAGCAATTTTGTTCCGTATGTGTCTGCGTGTGAGAATGTGTGTGTGCGTGCGAGTGTGAAAAAGACCCCTGCAGCTGGTCCTCAGAATCCAAACTAATTTGTCCCAATCACAGCTTTGGTCTTGGGAGTCCCCTTCCATTTATCTCTCTACTTTCTCTCCGATCATACTGTCACTTGAAAGATCACTCCCCTCTAAAAAATGCTTCACTACAATTCCTGACTGATTTGCCACCATGTGGTCTACGTCTTGCCCACATCTGTCTTTGAAGTCTTAATTACAGACCACAGTGCTTGCAAGCAACTCTCTCACAATGCCTTAAAATGCTATTCTGCAGTAATAGCACTTTGAAACATATATACATCGTATATATTTATGTAAACAATGTAATTCAATGCATATAGTTAAAAACATCTTCGTGGATTTGTTTCTTACAAACACAGCTTTTCGCTTCACAAGATGTGAACTGATGGACTGGAGTTGTGTGGATTAATTGTGGATTATTATGATGTTTTTATCAGCTATTTGGGTCTTTCATTCTGATGGCACCCATTCATTAGTGAGCAAGTAATATTAAATTTCTCCAAATATGTTCTGGCAAAGAAACAAACTCATCTACATCTTGGATGGCTTGGGGGTCAATTTTCAGCTAATTTTCATTTTGAGCTATTCTGTAACTATTCCTATACCATTTCAACACACACCCTTACACCGTGTCCTAACTACACGCTACGCGACAAGCAATTTGGGTGTCCACACCACATGCGACACAACACTGCGACGTGACAGTTATCAACAGCCATTCAGAAGGACAGAAGTGCACTGCACGAAATGGGCATGTTTATGATCTAATTCATAAATATTAAACCTTTTTAACATTAATAAATGTACGTACTGACTGATACTGTCTGTTATGGAATACACTTGTTGGTTAGCATTCACAGTTTTAATGTACACCTTTGCTTTCATATATTTTCAAGATCTGAGGTAAACTACCCTGTTGAAAAAAACAGCATATGCTGCTTAGGTAGATTTTGATGCTGGGATGCTGGTTCTTTGCCGGTTTATGCTGGCTCTTTGCTGGTCCTTAGCTGGTTTAAGACAGTCCTGGACCAGCACATGACCAGCTAAGGACCAGCATAAACCAGCTAAAACCAGCTTCCCAGCATCATAACCTACCTAACCAGCATATGCTGTTTTTGTTGTTGCTTTCATGAACATCAGCGGGGGCTAACAGAGGGGGTGGAGGGGGGGTGGTTGATGGGGTGTTCTATATGAATAAAATACGTCATAAATTTTAATTTGAAAGGATTATTGCCACTTTTCTTACACACCAGTGCATCTAACAACCTCACAAACATCAGTGTGCAAGCTATTTAACAAATGTCTTTTGCTAATAATTAATTTAAATGTCTTAAACATTATTTTTATGTGGTTGAAAACATTGAATCGTTGTGAAAAGCACTGAGCTCAGCGCCAGACAAGGCGCAAAAGCAGGTTACTTTAGCAGTGAAAGTTTAAATACACTGGTGAATGTCCTCATCGAATGGTTAAAATCGACCAGTTTTGGGAGGTTAGAGTGGGTCAAATTGAATCTGAGGTGGCACAAATCAGATCGGAGAGGTACCCCTCATTTGAAATCGCATTCAGTTTAGCTTTTCCTAAACTTCCTAAAAATTCTATTCCGGGGTGAATGATCCTTCAGATCATTGCAGGGGGGGCTTCAAGACGTCATAGGGGGTCTAAGCCAACGCCCCCCCTTGACGCCAGGCCTGCTATAAAGGTCACACAGAATGATATTCAAACTCACATTAGACACATTCAACTTCGAATAAAGCACATAATCCGTACCTGAGATTATCACTGTCATTGGTTTGTATGTTGTTGTTCCAGCTGCGACGTCCCGGAAATAGAAACCGTTTCTAAAATAGAAATTTTGTGTGTCGCCGTCGTGGCTAGGTAGGACAAAAACTCAGATTAAAATGGAAAAGATACCTTTTATTGCGTGTCGCAACGTCGCGTGTATAGGACACGGTGTTAGAATTACCTTACAAAAATCAATGTATATGTTAATTTAATGAGCGTACTTCTGGCCGCTCATTATCCAGATTTGTGGATGACTCACCAAACATTTTAAAATCCCCAAAGAGCCCCAAATCCTTTAAAATGCATGATATGAATCAGCCATGCATGTCAGTGGTTATGAGTTATTGCCAGGTTTCATTTAAACTGCTTCATGCATTCTTGGGTTCTGTTTAAAAAGAATGTGGAGTGTCATTCAGCATACAGTGATGTATTATAAAGGAGAGAGAGGGAGAGAAAGAGAGAGGTTTGTCTGGGTTTCATTTCTCGAAGATATTGTGTGGCAATGAACTTTGAGAAGTCTCCCTCTGCGTGCTTGTCAAGGTGTGTGTTTGTGCTTGTTGGTAAATGTGTGCATGAGAATTTACGCCTTTCAGGTTCTACAATCATTTGCACTCATCTAAGTTAAATCATGACAGCATTGTGAGAAAATGCGGTGGATGTTACAAACAGACTGAAAGATCTGTACAACTTTCAGTAGACACCGATCATTTTCCAAATTCATAAAATGCCACCAGTCTTTCTAGTCTATTTATAGCTGACTGCTGTTGACATCACAGTAATGGTATAAGTGGACTGTCATGTAAAGAGGGTTTGCACTTGTCACACATCATTGTTTGGTTAGTTACCTGGATGGGTTACCATACTGGAGATACTTGGATATAAACAACCGCATGGATTGCATAGTTAATGCACTACTGAATACATTGTTCTTCTAATTTATGCTGTCTAAACCATGGAAAAAATGTGTGGAAGTTCCTAAATCATATAGAGAAGGACTTAGTAAGCAGGAAAGGACTCAATATTTTGACAAATGAAAGTAAATAGGTGGTAAAGATACGTACGAGTAGTATTAATTAAGATATTAGCCTAATATTTCACCTACCTGACTGGAAATGATAAGAACAGACACAAATGTTGTCAAGATTCTTGCCCTGTAAATCCTGGTTCAGTTTGGCCAACCACGAATTCCTTCTTTCCTCAGACAGTTTTTTGCACTCTTCTCCTTGATTTGTTACAACTTTTGGCAGTCTATAGCACTCCAAATGTTTTTCTGGTTCCGACCGATTAGTACAGCCCAAAACATGACAATAATTGACCATTTTCAGCAGCAATAATCAGCTAAATTTGCAAGTTCCATTTAGGTCAGGCTATGTTCAGTTCTGCCAATATGGCCGAATGATGATGTGTTGTGAAAACACTCTGTACAGTTCTGTGGCAACTTAAGTAAATAGCATTACATCACTTGCTAATCAAAGTTTCCTCTGCAGTGAATGGGTGCCGTCGGAATAAGAGTTTAAAAAAAAAAAAAATTAAAAAATCACAATAATCCATAAGTAATCCACACAACTCCAATCCATCAATTAACCTCTTGTAAAGCAAAAAGCTGCATGTTTGTAATAACAAATAAGAAATTAAAAACCAGTCCATCAAGTTGTTTTTGTCAAACCACTGCTTCCAGCTAAAATGTGAGTGCTCTTGTCTATAATATTGCTATATATCGAGTGATAAGTCTCGTCTGAGTCAGGAGAGAAATATGCAAAGATCAAGCATCGTTTACAAGTAAAAAACATTCTAAACAAATATGTGACCCTGGACCATAAAACCAGTCATAAGAATCAATTTTTTGAAATTGAGATCTATACATCATCTGGAAGCTGAATAAATAAGCTAAATAAATTTGTTTATTACAAATAGGATATCACAAGATTTGAAAACTATTTGAAAATTTGTAATCTTAGGGTGCAAAAAAAAAAAAGAAAATATTTAGAAAAGTTGTCCAAATGAAATTCTTAGCAAAGCATATTACTAATCAAAATTAAGTTTTGATATATTTACGGTAGGAAATTTACAAAATGTCTTCATGGAACGTGATCTTTACTTAATATCCTAATGATTTTTGGCATGCTAAGTTAAGTTAATGCTAAGTTAATGCTAAGTTTCTCCAGACCTGTTCTGATGAATAGACTAAATCATCTTGGATAGCCTGAGGATGAGTACATTTTCAGCAAATGTTCATTTTTAGTTTTATTCTTGTGATATAATTTAATATCATTGCATTTTAAGAACACCCTGGTAAAAATTGATTTTGAATTTGGAAAATAGCCCAAAATTCTTCACATTTTTATTTTCTGCAGATACTTACTTGATGATGCTCATATAGGCCGCAGCTGATTTGACCACATTATTGTACAGATCATCATTAAATAATTCTCCTCGGCAGATAACAACACATGTCTGGAGTTCTGTTGTATGGATGCTGCCAGAAAACAGCACACTACAGGCAGACACAGACCAGCCTTGGCTTTAGGCTCCAGCCCAAAAACTACCTCCACTCAGCAGCCAACAGCTATCGTTTCCCTCATAAGTCTTCATTAAAGAATACCAGGGCCCTCAGCTCAATCACAAACCTGAAGGCACTGCCAAGACAAGTCCCTGAGACAATTAGCTCATGTCGTAAAATAACACACCACGTCATTGTAGTCTGAGAGGCTCAGGATGGGGAAGAGCTCTGCTGAAGATTCTGAAGATGTTTATAATAAGCCGTTCAGTGTTTTAGCACTGATTCTCAAGCTGCTTTGGAGAAAATCCCAGCCGCTCGGCATGTTTTGCTTAATTTACCTCATTACTTCTCGTAGCTGATTAGTGAGTCCTTGATTAATGAACTTACTTAAGGGTGCTGATGGTTTCTTGGTAATTTATGGAAAAACATGAGGGGTAACTGGACTCTCTTCGATCACAACATTTGCATTTCGCACCACTTTGTTGTTATGGTGACTCACTGCAGAAAGCTTATGATAAGCATAATGCATTGCATGTATGAAGGGTTATTGCTAGCGCTTTATACTGCTTAGGCACATAGAGAGAGTTTGCTCAAGATGAATAATGAAGTATTTCTTCACACCTTCAGGGTCTAGACTTTGTCGACGTTTTTCCCCTACATATGTTAACCAAGCAGACAAGTAATTCTTCGGTCCACTGATGACCTGGAAGATAATTTCAGTCATTTTTTACATTTATATTTATCAGTGGGCATTTTCTCAGAGGAGGCAAAGGAGACAGTGTCCTTAAAATATTGGAGGATAAAAAATTCATAGTACAAAAATATAACATTAAAAAGTGGATAAACCACTAGTTTTTCTAAAGAAACATTGTCCAACAGTGACACCAGCAGGTAAAGTTACAGCGGGAATCCATGACTCTCTCGCCTGGGGGAAAGTCATGTGAGAGGAGGCAATGCCTCCATTATGATATGATTGGATATGACTGATTATGCTCGGCTGTGATTGGTTCATGCGATAAATCCCGCCTCTTGTGTTAATGCGCGTTCTTTTCGCGAATCAGTCTGAATGGACAATATCAGAATCAGAATCAGAATGAGCTTCACTGCCAGGTATGTTTACACATACAAGGAATTTGTTTTCGTGACAAAAGCTTCCACAGTGCAACAGAATAACAGTAACAGGAAAAACACAGATAGTAAAAGAATAAAAATAGAACAAGTGAATAGGGAATAACAATATGCAAATTGACAATTATATGTACAGCAGGTATATTACAATAGACAATTCTGTATGTATAGGTATATAATGGAAAGACTAATTTAAAAAGTAAGTAAACAACTCACACACTTAGATATAACCACTTTGTTACATCAAAATAAGACTTAAAATGGCATGATCTGTGGGCGTTTTTAGTGAGTAATCAGCTTGGTGAAATTTAAAGTAAATCTCTGTGTCCGTGACCAGTGTTTAATAAGCTTTGATGACTGATGATCCGAAACTATTTTTACAAAAAAGTTAGCTATTAAAAAGGAAAGCTGAACAAAAATTCACAGATAAAATATATTGTTTAAATGGTTACTGCCTTAAGTTATTATTTTAATAAATTAACAATGCTTAAAACACTTAGCCATAACCCTTAAAAACACATATAATAATACTGCACACACATAATACACTGTAAAAAACAAAAAACACAATTTGTTGAGTCAGCTTAAAATAATTTTTTACCCTGCTGCCTTAAAATTTTACGTTCAGTCAACTCAAATAAGTTTAGTCAACTTGAAATGTTAAGTTGTACTAAGTAACAACTTAGATATTTGTGTTTGTTAAACTTAACAGATGGGTAAGTAACCCAGCTGCCTTAAAATTTTTAGTTGAATCAACTCAAATATCTAAGTTGTCACTTAGTATAAATTAACATTTAAAGTTGAATAAACTTAAAATTTTAAGGCAGCCAGGTTACAAATTATTTTAAGTTGACTCAACAAATTGTTTTTTACAGTGTACTCTTACTTATCTAATACTTTTATTCAGCAAGGATGCATTAAATTGTCAATAGACCTTTATAATGTTACAAGATTTCCTTTCAAAAATATATCAGATACTAAGCATCACAACTGTTTTCTACATTTACATTATTTTTGAGCTCCAAGTCAGCATATGGCTCCTAAAAATGGCTTTGCCATCACAAGAATGAATTATATTTTAAAATATATTAAATTAGAAAACTCTTATTTTAAATGGTATTTCACAATATTACTGTTTTTACTGTATTTTTGAAGAAATCAGTGCAGCCTTAATGAGCATAAGAGACTTGAAAATCATGAAAAAAAAAGACAGAAAATTCAAGTACCAGGTGAGACTGTACAACTATAAACAGCACTCACTGTCAGTCTGTTATAATGGTTTGGTATATGGATGGGAAAATCCACTTTCAAGCTTCATTCGATGCCAAGAGTCGGGTGAGACTGATGCGTGTTAACATTCTGATGACAAGGAAAATCAAACAATACTCCAGCAGCCATCTGGGACAAGGCTCTGGTGCTGAAGACATTTAACGTGCCGTATGTTAGCGCTCCCTCTCCGTCTGAGGCTCTTGAGCGGTGTGTGGGATGCAGAGAACCGCACGAGTTCAGCAATGTGGGCTGAGATGGACGAGACTAAACAAGCAGAGCTGTGACATGTGATACATTCTTGAGATTAGCTTTAGGTTTGGCCCCTATGTTATATCTCTCTCTCTGGGACCGTGTCAGGTGACCGAGGAAAATACATTTCAAGAAGCAACTTGCCTAAAGCCACTGTCTGTAGTGAATTACAATCCGTGACTTACTATTTCCTACTGGATGATGTATGCTAGCCAGGAATTTGATGAGACACAAAAGCGATTATTCTCCATGTACAGTTTTAGACAGGAACATCTGACTGGAGACAGTCAACTACCACCTAGCAATGACCTATAGCAACAACCAGAATACTTCGCAACAACCTAGCTCAGCACAAAAGCAGCACAAAGCAAAACTTAAGCAACCACCAAGAAACATTGTAGTAACATTGTGTCTACACTAAATGCCAGCGGCACTGCGCTACAAAATACTGTAGGACCCATTATAATAAAATAATGTGGTCTGCACTGGACAAATCCCTGACAGTAAGCTGATGCCTCGTACTGTGCTATTTATAACGTACTGACACAAAGGTCAAATGATTTGCAATGGACGCTTGTTGCGTCCAGTGTAAACAACCTCAAGCTGTTGCAACGTAATGCAACAACTGTCGCATCTGGGGTTGACACGGTGTAATGACCCATAATACCTTACTTTTTAAAGGGGTCATCAGATGCCCATTTTCCACAAGTTCATATGAGTCTTTAAGGTCTTAATGAAAAGTCTATAACATACTTTGGTTAAAAATTTTTAGTGGTATAAAAGAACATCCTTTTTACCTTGTCAAAAACAGCTCTTTTCACAGCAAGCCATTTTGGTGCATGTCCCTTTAAATGCTAATGAGCACTGCTCACCCCGCCCCTCTCTTCCACAGGGTGATGAGTGGTTCTTTGAGAGACTGTAAACTTTAGCTGCGGAAATTGCTAACTAGCACATTATTAGAAAAGGCAATTTGCAAAGATTCATAAAAACCTTTTACTCACTACTTCTGTAGGTAAAGCTGCATCACAAATGATTCACGCGAATATAGACACATTTAGGCAGATCGGGGATCGGAACATTCCCTTCAAAAATGAAAGTAACGTTAACCCTCTGCATCTTCAGTGGCTCAGATGTCGGGAATACATGATGACTGCTATTACATCCAACAGTAGAACACCTCAGTCGCTTAGGGGACATTCTGGTATAACCCCTGCTCCGGCGTCGAAACAATGGTAGACTGTTACAGCTCACTCAGAGCAGGTCTAAGGTAAGATGGTCATGTCAATCAACAATCGTGGGAGTGGCCTTGGTATGTGTGATGTCACACAGCCAAGAACCCGAGAAGGCCCTGATTTGAAAAAGAGGTTACAATTTATAGGGGGGGATCTGGATTTTATCATTATAGGGTGGATGTGTACACACACTGTCAACACACATTTATGTTCAAACATCATGTAAAAGTGAATTTTGCATCCGATGACTCCTTTAATCCCCATTAAACCAAAGCAGTCTCATTAGGCATGCGGTTTTGATTCTCAAAGCAATATGTTGTCACATAATACACACAATATGGGTTTGGACCGACATGCGGGTGAGGAATTAATGACAGAATTTTTGTTTTTGAATTAACTATCCCTTTATCTAAGGTATAGCTAGTATATTTAGAGCAAGGTGGCAGTGCTGGGTTTTCTGGTTGGTTGATGTGTCATTTTTAGGTGGTTGATAGGGGATTGCTAGGTTGTGGGTCTGCCTAGGTGTCTGAATCATTTCTAGGTGGGTGGTAAATGTTCTGGTTAGGGCATTGCTAGCTGGTTGCTAGGGTATTCTGTTGGGCTGCTAGGTATGGTTGGTACTGTAGGTTTTCCAGGTGGTCGATAGAGTATTGTTAGATGGGTATTAGGTATGTTGGGTGGTTGCTTTGTACTGTGGTTGGTTGATGGGGCACTGTTAGTTATTCTCTGTGGTTGCTAGGGCATCTTCTGAACACAAATTAAGATATTTTTGTTGAAATACAAGCTTTCTGACCTTCAATAGACAGCCACGCAACTGACACATTCAAGGCCCAGAAAAGTAGTAAGGACATTGATAAAATAGTCCATGTGACATCAGTGGTTCAACCTTAATTTTATGAAGCTGTGAGAATACTGTTTGTGTGCAAAAATTCAGAATTCTCATTTTTGAGTGAACTAATTCTTTAAAAACTATTACTGTAATCTAAAATCCTCTTACAGTACACATATTATAGGAGCAACCTGAGGTTAAGTGCCTTGCTCAAGGGCACAATGGTGATCATTCCTAGATCAATCCCCGTGGGCTTTAAACCTCTGAACTTCAGGTACCAACCATTATTATCTCACGTTACACTGCACTGGCGGTTTTACCCTGAACGTGATATAATTTAGCTGTTATGCGAGCACTTAGTGCACCAACTGATCCCAGTTCAGGGTGACTGTGTGTGTCTATATGGTTGGTTATGCAGTAGGCACATTGTGGCCTGACTAAACAGCAGACTGGTTATGCAGCAGATTTCAGGTGAGAGAATCAGGGGGGTTGTCAGGTGTGGGCAGCTGCACCCAGCCGAGCTCCAGTGCCTAATGACGGCTCTTTTAATGAGCGCTGATACATGATGAATGCAGCCATATGGTCAGACAGCCTGCCGAAGTCAAGCGCACAGTTTTCTTTTAGCATTTAGCAGAGGTAAAGAAGCGATCGCGCCGCGTAGGTTTGTGAACAGCAGGGAGAGAATGTGACCTTCATCCACCCTGCAGAGATTTTGCATTTTAGCTATACAGTTCAGGAAGTGTTCTTATGAACTGCCATGACCTTTTCTTTACATTACCTACGAATTAGTGAGCGTTATGCAGCCTAATTAGCTTTCAAGCTACGGTATTCACGTCTTTCAGCATTTCACTGCACTGCTGGATCATCTCCTGTGGAAAGCCCAGTAGTCAGTGTGAAATCTGGGAGATAACAAATGGCTCACAATCCCATGAGGCATTAGTGAGGTATGGCAATGCGCAAAAAAAAAAATCTGAATATGAGTGTCTAGAAGATTATATTATGCATCTAAAATGCATGATATTACTGCCTCGGAACTTTGAACAGTCAAATATTTGGCCACACATATTCAATCTTTATTCTATATTTATTTTACTATTTTACATATTTTTGAATAATATTGAAGTCATCAAAATGATAATATAACACAAATGTAAGCACTGGAAAGTATGCAATGATCAAAAAATGTTAAGTAGCTCATAACCATCTTAGATTTTAGCTTCTTCTTACAGATTACAGCTGTGCTTACATTGGACGTTTTAAATTTTGAGGTTTTGTGTATTTTCTAGTTCATGCTTATTAGCTCTGAAGCCATCTATATGATAATGTTCTCCTAAAAATGTTCTCATTATACACTCAAGTAACTCTTGTTATGTGACAGATTTGAAATGCTCTCTATAATGAGAATCTCCCACCCTCTAATACTACAAAATATTGAATCATGGTTTGTGAATGTTACATAACTAAACTGTATTGGCTATTTACAAAAAAAAATGACTAGACTTCAATATGTCCCACCCAAAACTTCCTATTTCAATGGGAGATACAACAGAAAATACTTTTTAACCCCTTTTATCCATTTCAAAAATGACATTTCATTATTTACATAAATTATTTATTGCTAATTAAACCAAATTATTTTAATTATTCATTTTATTATTTATTTTTTTTTTAGCATAGTTATATTTTCTTATAGCCATAATTTATATTTGTCGGTTAAGCTTAAGGTTTTACCGTTATAAGAATCATAAATTCACTTACGTGTGCACAAACTTTTGATTATTAGTGTAGTATTCTGCGCATGGATCTGAGAAAATCCCATCGGATATTTCAGTGTGGCTCTTTAACAGTTCGGAGCTTGTGCAGTGTCGTTTAACGAACGATTTGTTCACTTAGCCGTGAGTGACCGAATCAGCACATCGACAGCGGTCACGTCACACGGGTAACGGTTTACCTTTTTCATCCAATTTGTGATTGATTCCTAAATTACCGATCTGATCAAATTACCCAGCTAGCTGCGCATGTTTAACGCCACTCTGCTCCAACAAATTGATAACGGAGAAAAGACAGACAGCGAGTTTGTAGGAGAAGAAAGCCTGAGGTCTAATCAGGGCAAAGCCTCTCTATGCTATAATTACACAAATAACCAAGCAGAAGTCACTCATATTTCAAATTCATACCCGCTCGTTTTATTTCAAGGCAGCCGCTGAATGCAAATTAATGCCTGGTACTGCAGTGTCAATGCTTGCCATTACTATATATATTTATATGCCTGTTAATGAAGCACCAACCACTACACGTTTTATACAATACTGGACATTTCCAAAAATCAGTAAGCAGATAAGTCATAGGCCTACATCATTATATGGCCTACATCAATAATACTGTAGTCCTACTTAAATTTAATTGGTTGGTATAGACCAATTTCGAGTAGACGTCTCAGTGACATCACTTGCAGCTGCGCACGCATAGTGGTTGCAGAAAAACACTGGTAGTAAGTGGAGGTAAATGGTAAACGGTAAACGGGTAAACTCCATGGAATATATTTTTGTGCCTTTTGATGTCAAAATCGGAATGCAAATAATTTTTATACAATACTGTAGTCAAAGAAGCCATTTGAAGCTAAACGCAGACGTTTAAACGGACATACTATGGGTGAAAACTGCTATGATTACTTTACTTTTAAAGCATAAATTTGATTTATAGGTCTACATAATATTTACATATGCTGTTCATAGGGGATGTACTGTATTAACCCTACAATTACAGCATGAAATATTATTCAAACCTATTACTATTAACTTTTTAACATAACATTTTTTTTATTTTATCTCACAATTCTGATTTTTGTTTCTCACAAATGCAAGTTTATATCTCCTAATTCGGACTTTATAACTCGATTTAACAAAACTGGTGAGTTTGTTCATTCTGAGGGAAAAAAGCAGTAGTGTGGGATATAAACTTTGAGCCGAGGGGAAAAGAGAGAATGACGAGCTGGTTTTCCTCTAGAGTTGTGGGATATAATCTCGGAATTGCGAAAATAAAGTCAGAATTTTGAAATATAAAGTGCGTAGCACTTTCCAAAACATCCACTTTTCAAGATAGACGTGCAAATTTGCCTTATTACAGGCAGCAGCGCAAAGTCGATTCTATGCTTGCTTGATCCAATATTTGATGTTTTTAAAAATGGTGTAGAGTTAAGTAGCAGATGAAAATCGGTATAATTATTCAATATATCTTGAGACAAAGGTCTTCTTAACGATTTTCAGTTTTGTTTAGGATAATTAAAGCAGCAGTTTTTAAATAACAAAAGATATGTAAAAGTATTGCATGGGGTAAAAAGCGCTCCTGCTGTTGGGCCTAAAAGGCACAATAATTAACATGATAATTAATAGATGGCTGACTTTTTTCATTTGTTGACATGACATGGTTAGATTCAGATGGTAAATATTATATATTATGTTGGGTGTCCATCTTAAGAGATAATCACCATGTTTAAAATGAAACCATCATATTTAAAAACATTATATTAATCATAATAAAATATCATTTGTTGTTACTACTGTAAATCTTTATTCAGTTACTATGGGATCTCCTTCAATGCTTTTAGGATCTTCACATTTTAAAATGATTTTGTTTCTGTAATTTAAAATATATGTTTTATATTAACATATTTTAATGACAGTATATTTATTGAAATATAATTGAAAATAATTAATTGAAAATTAAGTCTTTGCTAAAGTGATCTCATTTTCAAAGGGATTGTATCCATTTGCACCATGTACTTTTCCTGACAAACTTTTTGCAGGTTTGTCAGGAAGGTGGCGACAAGTGACTGTTTTTATAAGTAAGTAGCTGAAAACATTCATTCAAGCGATTTGTTCAAATCACTGATTTATTCAGGAACAAAACCACTGATGAAACCATTGCATTTCCCATAGCAATTTTCCCTTTTTACACAACAGTGCAATTTAAATGGATGTCTTGGAATCCCATCTCTGCCATGGAAAAATAAAACAAAATACAATGAAATAAATACAAATTTAAAAAGTAACCATGTTTTTAACTAACCATGACTTTGACTTAAGCCACATTTGACTTAAAGTCTGAAAGGTTACCTTTTTAATTTTCTAAAAAACATAGAAGGTAACCTATTTATTTATTTATTTATTTATTAAATATGAAAGATAACCTGCAACGGAAGAAAAATAAAAATGTAATGTGACTTTTTATTTCACAATTTGGTCATTTTTTTCCTCAGTATTCTGTTAAATAAATGAATAAATACATTTTGTGGATTTTATTTCATGCTTATTAGCTCTGAAGCCATCTATATGATAATGTTCTAAAAAATTTAAAATGTGAAAAATTTTAAATCAGATTTGAAATGAGAATCTCCTACCCCCTAATACTACAAATTATCAAAACATGGTTCATGAATGTTACATAACCAAAACTTAGCTATTTACAAAAAAATTGTATTTAGCCTTCAGTATGTCTCACCCAAACTTTCTGTTTTAACAGGAAAAACATCAACCCAGCAAAACTTCTCTTTTTAACGCCTTTCATTCATTTCAAAAAATTACATTTAAAATAATGACGATCTTTCTAATACAACAAAAATCATGGTTAATGAATGTTACATAACTAAAACTTGTTGGCTATTTACAAAAAAATTGACTAGCCACCAGTATGTCCCACCCAAACGTCCCATTTTAACATCAACACAGCAACCCCCCCCTCCTTTAACCCATTTCATCCATTATAAAACGTTTTTAAAATTACATTATAATTAAACCAAAAAAGTAATGTGACATTTTATCTCACAATTTGGTCTTTTTTCTTAGTATTCTGTTAAAAAATAATGTTAAATAAATAAACCAACAGAAAAAAGATGTCAGAATCTCAAAACTTTTTCCTTAGAATTCTAAGATTATCTCTCACAATTCTGTTTTTTTTGTAATGAAAATTTTAGAACTTTTAGAACTTTTTTTTTAAATTGCGAGTTTATATTCCACAATTTTGAGTTTATATCTTATCATCGTGAGTTTATATCTTATAATTCTGTGTTTCTTTCTTGTGATTCTGAATTGTAAGATAAAAGTCAGAATTATAAGATAAAAAGTCACAAATGTTTAATTTTTGATCCTGTGGTAGAAACAAGCTTCCATAAGAACATGTTTCTCAACCTGTTTTACTTCCATCCTCACTGAGAGCTCAGTTAAATACCGCACAGAGCGTTTGGTTCCGTTAAAAAAACTCCATGTCCTCCCGCATTCGTAAAACTAAATAGCATTTCAATCTGATCTTTGCTATCCTCCATCATCTCTCCATGCCCCTCTCAAATCTCCCAGTAATCCTGTTTAGTCAGGCTGCGTGCGTTTGTGTGAAGCGTGTGTGTGCGTGTTCAGAGATAGAAAGAGGTAAAGAGTGTGAGCGAGAGTGTGCGAGCAAAAGAGAAAGTCATTCAGCTGTATCAGAGTAGCTGGGGCCATATGCTATTCCTTCTCCAGTTTCCCAGCATGCCTGCTCAAGCCCTCGCCGCTTCAGGGAGAGACACTCACTTAGGGGATGTGAACGGAGTCGCATTGTCCTCTTGCACCAGATGTTATCACGCTCGCTAATTGGCTCAGCAAAAACAAAGCAAGAGGATGGAATGCCCCGGCCCACAGGAGCAGCACACAGCCTTCAGCCCAGAGCACCAATAACGATCATACAGACCTCACTGACAGCCCTCCGCAGCAATTAGCAGTCGAGACATACGACTTCCTCCGGCTCTGCCTGTTCCGACACAACATGTCAGTTTTTTATCATTCGTGGTGAAGCTGTAATACAAAAAAGCATGAATAGTCTTCAAACAAGCCTTTGCTTTCCTCAAGCGGTTGGCAACGCCGATACGAGCGGCTGAACCCAGCTCGGTTTTCAACATCGTGGATTTCCCCACTGTCCTCAGGTTTCTTGTTATTGTAACAATTAAGGTGTTTTCACAGCCATCCCGTGCAGACACAACTGCTAGAGCCATTAGCCGATTTTATAACTAAAAAACACAGAGGGGAAAGGAAAGTATGAAACTTCCTGCGTGTATCCTTAAAAAATTATAGTCCCAAAGGCAGTATTACAGATTGTAATGATTGTTTTTGTAGTCATGCTATGATCACATATGTCTATCTGTAGGATTTTTTTTAGTTAATACTTTTATTCAACAAGGATGCATAAAACTGATTGAATGTGAGAGTAAAGAACTTGCATAATACAGAAGATTATTATTATAATAGGTTATTTTATTTCAAATGCTATTCTTCTGAATTTAAAAAAATAATGAAAAATCAGTTTTCACAAAAACAAATTGCAGCACATTTATTTGATCCAAAGTACAGCAAAAACTGTAACATTTTGAAATGTTTTTACTATTTAAAATAACTGTTTTGAATTTTAATATATTTTAAAATGTAATTTATTCTTGTGATTTCAAAGCTGATTTTTTAACATTATTACTCCAGTCACATGATCCTTCAGAAATCAATTTATTATTCTGATTTGCTGCTCAGAAAACATTTATTATTATAAAAAAAAAATTAATTAAAATAAAATAAATTGAAATAAAAATTAAAAGCTTTTATTTTTTAGATAAATGCTGCTCTTTGGATCTTTTTATTTATCAAAAAAAGAAAGAAAGAAAAATGTCATGTGACACTGAAGACTGAAGTAATGATGCTGAAAATTTAGCGTTTATTACAGGAATAAATTGCAATTTAAAATATATTAAAAGAGAGAAGTTATTTTAAATAGTAAAAATATTTCACAATATTACTGCTTTTGTTGTATTTTGAAACAAATAAATGCAGGCTTGGTGGGCAGAACAGACTTCTTTAAAAAAAAAAAAAAAAAAAAAAAAAAAAGTGCTGTCCAAAAACTGTTTCTTGAGCATGAAATTAGGATATTAGGATGATTTCTGAAGGATCATGTGACACTGAAGACTGGAGCAATGATGCTGAAAATTCAGCTTTGTTATTACAGCAATATATAAAATTTTAAAATGCATTCATAAAGAAAACAGTTATTTTTAGTTGTAAACATATTTCATTAGATTTCTGTTTTTACTCTATTTTTGATAAAATGAATGCAGCCTTGCCAAAAATGTGAACATAAGACATTAAAAATGTTTCTGACTCCAAACTTTTAACTCCAAAATTGTATTATTTTATTTTATTTTATTTTGTTACCCCTCAACTTGTTAATATTAAGGCTAACCAACCACCATTTAATCATTATTTTAGCAAACTTGCATTCAGTCTGGGTCCATTACCATATCTAACAGCCACTTTTCAGCATCCAATCAGTTCCCGTTGCGTAAAATCAAGCCCTGCCCTACATTTCTCTTATTAAATACTGTTTAGCTCGTAAATACCTCACATTATTGAATTAAAATGGTTTACAAACCACATTTCACCTTGACGTTCTGTTTTTGAAGGTTGTGTTCTCTGGTTCCATGTCAAGTTCTAGTAGTGCTTTCCCTCTAAGTGGCAGCAGATGTCTTGTGTGTGTGATCCAGGTCTGGCACAGTTAGCTTGGTGTAAGAATGGTCCAGGTCTATTTCAAGGGGATTCACTTTGATTGAGAATGTGAGAATTTCACAGTGATGTGAGATAACCTTGAACAGTGTGAAAAGAAGCAGCACTCCGTACGTCCCACATCATTCTTGGTGCTGTTCCACAGCCTGTGAACTTGGTAAACTAATTTTACTGCAGCATAACCAAAAGTTATTGAACAAACTGCTTTGCATATAAACATGCTCATCGGTCTTCATACGGCAGACATAATAAGTGCCTATGTGTTCAATTTATTTTCATTTAAGGTTATGTTTGTGAGGCACGATATGACTCTGTATCATCCTGAATCATGGATATTACTCAAAACAAAATATTTTGTCTCCATCCATTTAATTTGTCACAATTTCTGCCATTTCTTCTCAAGTTTTACAAACTTTAATTAAAGTGCTCCTATTATGCCATTTTAAACATTGCTAATATTGTTTTATGAGTCTCCTAGAACAGGTTTACATGTATGCAAGGTCAAAAAACACTTTAGTTTTCTTCAGAAATAGATTTAATTTTACCTCATTTCTAAATGATTCGTAAACGACTCGTGCGAAGCAGTTCGAAGAATCAATCTTTCCGTGAGCCCTCACTGCTCTGATTGGTCAAATGGCGCAGTCCTTTATGATTGGTCTATTGCGTACAGTGCTTTTTGAAAATGAAAGTGAAGTGTTAGCCGGTTAGCAAGACATGTGCAGGGTTGTTGTACAACATAACATACACAACTACATATTTTGAAGGATCGCTAGAAAATACAATCTTTGTAGATTTATCTTTTGGAAGTGAATATAAAACAAATTTACTCTAACAGCGTAGGATACAGCGTCTTCTCGACATGACATAAACCACATGGAAATTTTACTGTGTTTGTGGGCGGGCAAGTTGTTTGCGACGTAGAACGTGGGCGGGCATTATGCAAATGTGTTACTTTGTGAGGTATCCACAAGTTTCTTATGAGGCCTTGTGTCAAAAGTGGGAGCGTCTTCCGGTTCAAAGTAAACAAGTGGCGCGTGACACTCATTCATTCAACAGTTGACATGAGTGACGGGCAAATTAAGCTTTGTAAAGCACCGAGACTTTCCTCTGACTGTTTCGGGAAAAGATTCACAGTTTCGAGAGTGTCGAAAACAGCGCGATCTGGTGGTTAGTTAAAAATAAAGCAGCCAAAAGCCTGTGAAGCTTCGTTGGAAGAAGCATTCACCACAATTTCCATAGATGGGTCCATGTTATATGCACAAATAAAAGCCTAACTGCTTTTGTTTATTGAATTTCTGACTCTGATAAATTAATTTACCCATTGAACAGTGCCATTAAATGCCAGTACGAATATCAATATGATGTGATAGAAGAATAATGTACACATATATTAATTGCATATGGCATATATTTAATTTTCCTCAAATAATTTGCATTCTTCATATTACTTGTATGACTGGGTATTTAAAAATGTTATTGTTAAATAGGTCCCAATGAAAAAGTATTCGCAAAGTAAGATCTGGGGGTCGAACATTAGGACACGCAAAGTCAATCGCGCACATGACTAGACAAAAAGTGAGGCTTCTACGAAAGGGATTTCTACATTAACAAGCGAGGCTTCATCTGGCATGCCCTTTAACACAAGCTCTGATGTCTCGGTTCAAATGTCATTTCACTAGTTGACAGTCATTCAAGATTTAGCGATCCAAACTTGCTAATGATGTGGGAACACAAATTCGAAAAGCATATGTTGTCCATATTGAACGTAATGACATCTCTCATAAAGGTGTGCATCTTTACAAAGTAAACAACTGTCTAAAAAAACACCTAAGTCTAATTAGCACACAAAATACCATTGGCATACTACGTCCGCCGCCTCACCAGAAGTTGTACCCATGTTCTTTTTTACAGTAGTGCCCCCCGGAAACTTGTGGATAGCCGTAACAGAATAAGATTTGAATTCCTGGTGATTCGTTCAGGCCATTGTGAGTCGACTCTTTTTTTTTTTTTTTTTTTGATAGACAACTTTATTTATCATGCACTGTCGGCTTCACAACTTTGCAGATAGTTTATGTTCACATACAGCTACATGACACTGCATGAAAGGTCATAATTGAAAAGGCATAATAGGAGCACTTTAAATTCAAAGTGGTCGAAACACTGTGATAAACTCATCACTGCAGACTGTAATTTTAAGGCATTTAAATTTAAAACAGCAAACATACATTTTCAAGTGTATTGCATTTAAATGTTTTATCAGAAGAAATTAAGTCTAAATCATTCATACAAATATTCGTATGTAAATTGTTCCATTGAATTTAGGTAAGAGTGGCTTTATGTACAATGAATGCAGGAATTTCTTCTGAAGTGCTAGTATTTCATGCATAAGTCCCAATAATGCTGGGAAAGAGAAACAGTTTTTAATTACAATTTCAGATAAGAGGCTTTTCTCTCATCGCAACAGTGTTGGAATAACTCCAGGTCAATATTATGCATTAATTTTCTGTTTGGTGCTATAATGGAATTATATTTTAACATTCAAGCAGATACAGTTCTACTTTTTAAGTATTTCAATTTTAAGGATTTGGTATCACTCTCTTTTCTGTGCTGGGATCTCAACTGGAGCTGTCAGCACAGAAAAGTTGTATTCTGTCAATCTCCTGTCGTTCTATGATAGATTGCCCTTTGCGAATGAAAATACAGTCATGCATGATAAGTAAGGCTGATATCTAGCCACGTGACTGAAATCCATACCTTATAAACAGCTATATTTCAATTCTATGAGGCACACCACAGGGTTTATCCCCTGCTGGTAGATAAACTGTTCTGCAGGCGAAATGCTTCTGTTTTTTTAGGTTACTGTATAACTGAATAAAGAATAAATGAATAAAGACGGCACAAGTTAATTGCATTAGAGTTGAGATGAGTGGGGAATGCTAACGGATTCACTTTCTCCACATGATTTATGCCTACATGTGACAGTATGATGGACAGACGGCATTCTATTATGTCATGGGTATCAGCAGCAAATATAAGTGGCAACCAACCAATCAGAAGAGAGCAATGATTAAGGGTGTGTTTGTAGTTTGTTCTTTTGGTACAGACTAAAAAAGAAAATGACACATTTACCCCCAGTTTCACAGACAAGGCTTAAGGCTAGTCCCAGACTAAAATGCATGTTTGAGTTGTCTCAACTGAAAATGTCTTGCTACAGCATGTCTTAAAATATGTCAGTGCCATTGTTCTGTCTCAAGATGTACACTTGTAACGTTTTCTTCATTTTTATAAAAGCTGCTTAAATATCTTAATTTAACTAAGGCCTAGTCCTGGCATAAGCTTAAACCTGTCTATGAATCCAGGCCTTAGTCTTAGCTCCCTTAGCATTCACACTGTCATTTTTAAAGCGATAGTTCACTCAAAAATGAAAATTTCCCCATGATTTACTCACCATCAAGCCATCCTAGGTGTATATGACTTTCTTCTTTCAGGCCAATGCAATCAGAGTTATATTAAAGGAACAGTATGTAAGAAATTTATTTCAGTTAATCATAAAATGGCCCTGACATGTCACTAGACATTAAGAAATCATGTTCATTTCAAATACTTATATCACTGACAACAGTGGTCCGGCCAGGATATTGTCATTTAAAAGTGAAAGTTGCAGCCCTCAACTGATGATGATGTTGTCATGTTGTGTTTTGGTCTGAGGCGCCACCCTCCAGCTATCTACCAATCACGAAGTCAGTAGAGTTTCGTCATCCGGGTTGCCAGCTCTGCTCTAGTTACAGCTGCAGCTACGAACGTGTCGGATAAAACATGTATAAAGTTACAAAACCTAAAAGACCTCGTTATGAATCCGAAGTACGTTGTGACAAAGTCCGAAATAAAACAAGGATTTGTATAGGAGATGCCTTTGACAGATGGAGACGGCTGAAAACAGAGAAGAATTTTAAGACAGATGCCAACGTTGCTAATTTTCTCCTGGACAGGTAATGTTTGTTGGTATAGGCTAAAAGCCCCGTGCTTCCGTACACAGTGGATTTTCCACGGTCGCCTGTGCTAAATGCGTTCATAAAAAGCTTTGTATTGCGCCACTAGCACGGTATGAAAACAATCTATGTTTCGACTGAAATGTGGTATTACAGTACATATTTACGAAATATTTGGCTAATCGCCTTTAGTAAATTTTTGCAACACATAATTACTTCGCAAAACATCTCTCGTGAAGCATAAACATAAGTAACAGAAGAAAAAAAACCTTATTGTGTAGGACTCGTCACTTGCCATTGGAAGCTCCTTGTAGCAGCCTACGTTCCTGCGGAATCCTGCAGCTTAGCTGGCAACCTCGAGTCAGGGGGGAGGGGGAGGGGACACGCCAGAATTTTGAAAGTGATTGCAGTACCAGTTTTGGCCACAATCCTACATACGGTTCCTTTAAAGAATGTCCTGGCTTATCCAAGCTTTATAATGGCAGTGAATGGGTTTTGAGATTTTCAAGCAGTCCAATAACGTGCATCCATCTATCATAAAAAATTGATAATGGATATTTTCCTTACACAAACACATCGACCCCCCGGAGCCATGTGGAGCACTATTTATGATGGATAGATACACTTCGTTGTGCTTCAAAATCTCAACCACTATTCACTAACATTATTAAGCTTGGAAGAGCCAGGACTCCGCTGGTATTCATCTGAATAAATAAAGTCTTATACACATAGGATTGCTTGAGGGTGAGTAAATCATGGGATATTTTAACACTGAACCTAAAGATACAAATCAAACGACATAATGATACAATCACAAACTGATTGGACAGCTTTCAAGACAAATATTTTGGAACTTAAAACATAAAAAAAATAAAACATCAAAAACTAAATGTGCTCATTGCATGTATGTACATATGGTGGCATTTTTGCCAACTGGCAACTCAACACAAAGACCTACTAAAATGTGTCAAAACAGCAGCAGGAATTCCTCCATTGCACACAAAGACATCTGCTGTAGTAAAACAGTGGTTTTGATGCCTGTAGTGGAAAACATGTCTCCTATGATGAGAAGAATCAAGTGTGCTTGAGCATTCTGTCCTTTTAAAGGGGTCATCGGATGAAAAACTCACTTTTACATGTTGTTTGAACATAAATGTGTGTTGGCAGTGTGTGTACACAACCACCCTATAATGATAAAAATCCACCCAGTGAAATTTTTTATCTTTTTTACACAGAGGAGATGCAGAGGGTTTTTGAAAGAAATGCACCCAGCAATCTACATAAATGCGCCTATGCTCGCGCGAATCATTCGTGATGCAGCTTCCCCTAGGTTTTTTTAATGCATCTTTGCAAATCACCTTTCTTAATAATGTGCTAGTTAGCAAGTTTCATGACTAAAGTAAACATTACGGCTGGTCACCCAATGGAAGAGAATGTGAGCAGGCGGGGTGAGCAGAGCTCATTAACATTTAAAGGCAAATGCACTAAAACTACACTATAAAAAAAAAAAACAGTTTAAGTCAGCTCAAAATAATTTGTTACCCTGCTGCCTTAACATTTTAAGTTCAGTCAACTCAAATAAGTTAAGTCAACTTGAAATGTTAAGTTGTACTAAGTGACAACTTAGATATTTGTGTTTGTTAAACTTAAAAGCGGAGTAAGTAACCCAGCTGCCTTAAAATTTTAAGTTGAATCAACTCAAATATCTAAGCTGTCACTTAGTACATCTTAACATTTCAAGTTCTATAAACTTTTTTTTGAGTTGACTGAACTTAAAATTTTAAGGCAGGCAGGTAGCAAATTATTTTAAGTTGACTCAATACATTTTTACAGTGTACTCGTTTTAAAAAGGACTGATTTTGAAGGTAAAAAGGGTGTTTTTGCACTACCACTGAGAAATTTTAACAAAGTATGTTATGGACTTATCACTAAGACCCTAAAGAATCATATCGACTTGGAAACGAAAATGGGCATGCAGTGACCCCTTTCAGGGTCAAATCATGTGATGTCAATTCCTGTTTTTGTCAGAACCATCATCTCCTTGCAGTGGATCTCCATGTGTGCAATAGAGGAATTCCTGCCACTGATTTGAGTCCTCTACACATTTTATAAGCTCTTCGGTGTTACAAGCTGGTAAAAATACCACCATATGTACACAAGTCCAATGAGCACATTTAGCCCAGCACACAGAATTATTTTGGGTGTTTGGAAAGTTCACCAAATATACATCAGAAAAGTTGTCCAATCAGGTTGTGATAGTATCCTTTGCCTTTTGTTTTGTATCCTTAGGGTTGATGATAAGTGAACCAAGACTAAACATATTTTCTCTTCTGGTCCAGAACAAAAGAACCAAGAGAACTGGACAACAAATGTCAACACACCCTAAGTCGAAAAAGTGCTTTTGGTTCGCTTGTCGCATCAAAGTTTGAATGGCAGCATTCACACTTATTCAAATGAACCGCACTAACAGAGAAATCACACTGGAGTTTGTTTTAAATGCACCAAAACTACCAACTGTGAACACGCCCTAATTTAGGGAAAAAACATTGAATCTGAAGGAAAAAAGAAAGGGAAATGAACACCAGGTGCATTGCAAACCCACAGTAAATGGACTGTGCAGAAAGGTACAAGAATGAAGGAGAGAATGTAACAGACAGCTAAGTAAACAGAGAATTTCACGGTACCTGCTCTCTTTATGCTAACATTTCCATGATACATCTGTATGTCTGAATAAAAGTAGACACTGGTGAGACTACTTGCAAGAATTTGCCATCAACGGTGCATTCATTTCAGATATATGTAAATAGTTTATGCATTATATATATACTTCCACAATGCACTGCTGCTGCTTAAAAGCACCTTGTGACCTCAGCTGTGGGTCTAGTACAGTACATCAGCCACGGTTTATCTGACACGCATACTTGACGAAGAGAATTAGAAGTGCAGATGTTTGAAAAGAACAAACATGATGAAACAGCTGAGAGTAAAACACTGTTCACGCTTCAAAGGTTGTGCTGAAGGATGTCATAACACTGCCTCCTGCTGGTAGAATGTGGAAATACTGACCTTTAGGTCATTTCTTTGATGTGTTGTGTTAATGTGCAGAGAATACAGTAAGCAAGCTATTTGTTCATTTGGTAGTTCAATTAAAAACACTGTGGTGCTATCAAAATGAATGCTGGAGAACGCGTCATGTTAGAATTCTGTCAGCAGTTGCCTGGAAGGTACACGATCACCTGGGAGTATATGATTCTGCCATCTTTGTTCATGGGCTTTCAAATCTGCATAAAAATTGTTGTGTGCCAACAACTTTAGCTGTAAATGCCAAGTGACTCACTCTCTCATTCTAGAACTACAGGAAAATGACATCTGGATGACACTAATTGGCTAATGGCACTATAGGAATAAAGGAGGAATAAATGGATTCCAAAAAATCTTTAGAGTTCAAGTTTTAAGATTTTTGGGGTTTGGAATTACAGTACTAATTAGAGCTGAAAGTCAGCTTGAAATAAAATATGAACCTGTTTGCTTTGTAGTGGAATTGTGAATATAGTGCCAAGGCTGCATTTAATTAGTAATATCATTAATATAATTAAATATTATTACAATTACTTATTAAAATTACAATTTCCTTTTTAAAATAGACTTTATTCCCGTGATGGCAGAGCTTAATATTCAGTAGTCTTTAGTAACATTTTGTAGCAGTATAAATGCCTTTGTTTTTTAATCAACTTAGTCCATCCTTTCGGAAAAAAAAAAAATATTTCTTTAAAGGGAACCCTGGCTATTAAGACTTGTATGGCTTAATATTACATAAATCATGTCTCTTACTGAAATAAGTAGTAGAAAACCCATGATATATTACGTCATTTAAAAAAATCCACAGTATTTTATATATGTTTTGGACTATGGGGGGTTCCAATTTTTTTGATGACATGTAATGGTTGCACTCGGTGAGCGAATGGCGCTACCCGTTGCTATTTTTACTGCAACACAATTTGGAAAATACTGATGCGATGATCACAGCTGCTAAAAGAGGTACGGGTGGCAATGGAAATGAGCGTAGGCTTAAACCAAATGCTGTACCATTGATTTTTCCCCACAAAGAGACTAAATGCCCCTAGATATCAAGTGAAATCCGCACTGAGAAACTGCTTCAGTGGCTGTGGTGACACCATGTGTCGGCATGTTTACATCCTGCCAGAATGGCATCTTGTGTTTCTTGTCTCTGCCATTGGTAAGCTCTTTCAGTAGCTGTGGTCTACTAAAAATGTACAGATAATGTACTCACCCCCTTGTCATCCAAGATGTTCATGTCTTTCTTTCTTCAGTCGTAAAGAAATTATGTTTTTTGAGGAAAATATTTCAGGATTTCTCTCTATATAATGGATATGTATGGTGCCCCTGAGTTTGAACTTCCAAAATGCAGTTTAAATGCAACTTCAACTGGCTCTAAACGATCGCAGCCAAGAAACGATCAGTTGCTTTTTAACTGCAAATACTTGTCTTGGTCTAGCTCTGCGTGAACTGTGTGTATTCCTGTTTATGACAGCTAGGGGTATGTCGAAAAAGTCCCAGACTAGAGCTAGACCAAGACCAGTATTTGCGATTTAAAAGTATATAAATTGTACATTTTTGTAGAAAATAACCAATCGTTTTGCTAGATAAGACCCTTCTTCCTTGGCTGGGATTAGAGCCCTTTGAAGCTGCATTTAAACTGCATTTTGGAAGTTCAAATTCGGGGACACCATAGATATCCATTATATGGAGAAAATCTTAATGTTTTTTTTTTAAACATAATCTCTTTACGACTATAGAAAGACAGACATTAACATTTTGGATGACAAGGAGGTGAATAAATTATCTGTAAATTTTTGTTCTGGAAGTGAACTACTCTTTTAAAATGATGCAGATTTTTTAAAATAAGGTAAATCTTTCAAGGGTTTTCTATTACATATTACAGTAGCCATACAACTTAATACTCAGAGTTCCCTTTAGAAAAATCTTTGTTTTAGCAAACTCTCATTTACTTCTATCTTGTCGAACATCTTGTTTCACTCCTGTTTGCAATGTGTCACATTACAGAAGTAAAATGCTTGTGAACATCTTTTCACACTGGCTTTAAATATCAAAACGAGAAGAGCTGAAAAGTCAAAAAGCAGCTTATATTACTCTTTAAACGCCTCTTAACCTCTCAACCATGTTGTTTAGTAAAGGCTTAGCCATTTCATTTCATAAAAATACACAGGCTGATTTCAGATTCATAAAGCCAAGTGTGATGGTGACCAGTGGCGTCTCAGCGGGACGTATGGAATGAAAGAGGAAGTTGGAAGTAGGGCAGAACATGATTAAAGAAGCTGAATATTTTTCCTTCATGTAGCTCCCTCTCTTTCTCTCCAGAGATTCATGAGTTGCAGTTGTCGCCACCCCCCAACTTCCTCCATTTTAATCAACAGGATCTATTTACAAAGCCGATGCCTCATGAATAATTCTACAACCTCTTCAGGACAAAACATCGACTTCCTCAATGCTGGAGTTGATATTTTGGTCATGAATCATTTAGAGGCACATGAGATCCGTTGTTTGTTGGCAGCGCTTAACTTCGTACTTTCCTAGTTATTTCTAAGGCGTTTGTATTTTCCATTCACGTCACGATCGTCCTATATGTCCCACATTTGCCAGTCCTCTCTTTTTTTATTTGCAATCCTTTGCATTCCTACAATACCACAGCAGACTGTAATTGCATACAGTCATGTTCCTGCATATTATTTATCATATGGAGCCGCAGAACAAGAGATAACATAATAGCTTTGGCCAGCTGACAACCTCCAATACAGTGGCTGCAAATTGCTGATTGTCACATAAATTATTTCCACATTCATAACGTAAATAGAGGAGGGTGTACAAGGAGAGTAAATTTGATGTCTTGAGTCATTATTATTTTTGTAATTTGTAATAATGAATCTCTGGATTGTTGGGAGTGCAAATGAGCTCTTAATTTAGAGACTAAACATGAACATGCATTTTAATGACATCATTTGCATACATTAAGGCGGTAAATGTGGCATCCTGACATATTGGAGTGCTCAGGATTAATTGCTCGGTTGACCCGCTAAACAGAGCAGTTTAACATAGTGTGTTGTCACTCACTTATCCTTTCTGCCTCTCTTGATTAGTAACCTTTAACCGGTCGGGAGCTCCGTCTGAGTTATTCTGCAGGGAGATTTTGCTCGAAATCTGCTGTGCTTACTGCTGATTACAATAAAATAGTATTCCTAAAGATTTATGAGGGGTTGCCAAGTTTATAAACAGTTTGAGGGTTACAAGTAGGGATTTAATGGTGACCGCTTTGATGATAAACTATGATGAAATTACCAACAGTTAGCATTACAGTTTCATATTTTAACTATCATTAAAACCAAATTTGATTACCCTCATTTTAAAAACTTATGGTAAATACTATCCAGCAAAGTTAGAAACAGTCTCATGCAATGTCAAACGCTCGTCTTGTCTTGCTCTCCCTGACCTGTCCAAAAACTCTGATCGTATTTTCTCCCTCAACTTCAAATTCGTCCTATATCGCTGTTTTACCATTTTTGTTAAGGTTGTTTGATCTTCTTTGTATGTTCACTTTGTAAACACTGGGTCGGTACTTCTGCAGCGATGTAGGATAATTTTAAATGATTTTTGAAGTTACCGTACGTCAAGATGATACCCTGTCTTGAGCCAGAATACACAGAGTTCAGGAAGAGCAAGACAAGACGAGCGTTTGAGATTAAAAAGTATTTAAATTGTATTTTTTTAATGAAAATAACTGATCGTTTTGCTAAATAAGACCCTTCTTCCTAGGCTGGAATCATTTGGGATCACTTGAAGCCACATTTAAACTGAATTTTGGAAGTTCAAAATCGGGGCACCATACCAGTCCATTATATGGAGAAAAATGCTGAAATGTCTTCCACAAAAAACACAATTTCTCTACGGCTGAAGAAAGAAAGACATGAACATCTTGGCTGTCAAGGGGGTGAGTACATTATCTGTAAATTGTTGTTCTAGAAGTGGACTTCTCCTTTAAGGATTTTTCATGTTAAAAATAGATGTCTCCTGGAAAAAAGGACCACTAATTTAAATGAATAAGCTCTAATAAATAACTAAATAAATAGAAAGAAAGAAAGAAAGAAAGAAAGAATTCTTCTACACATAAGTGGTATTGGAGCTGTACAGCTGTCTATATTATCATTATTATTTTTTAATATTTATTTATTTAGTGACTAATATTTGAGGTTTTAGTATTTTGGATATACATAATACAAGATTTTCCCCCCAATATTAATTATTCTACACAAAAGTGACATTAGACCTGTAGAGTCTGTATTATCTTTTTTAAATTGTTATTTATTTATATTTACGGACTAATATTTAAGGTTTTAGTGTTTTGGTTATACTTAATACTAGAACAAGATAGATCATAGGATTTTTTTTAACCATTAAAAAGAAACAATGGTGGAACCAAAGCTGCTAAATGAATATCTCTAGATTATATAATATAGGTAATATCATATGAAGAAAACTCTGAACTGCTAGAAGCTTTGAAATGTGTGAAATTTCACCCAGTCGAATGGAAATGGAAAAGTTTCCCATAATCAGCTTTTGAACATGCATCTTATGAGCATGAAATTACATTTTTCATAACGTGTGGCTAGATTTTTCTTCAGAATTTCACAATCACTGTGAACTGAATAAACAAAGTTTGGACTTTTATAAATGAAGTAACAGGACCATAATAAATATATGGTTTGTTCAACATTATTTTGAAGAAAATTTGACAACAAAATTTTTAACACATGCTGATTTGTTTTATTTACTTTATTTAATATTTCCTTTCTTGCAGCATATATTTAAGATGTTGTTTCTCTTTCTCTCTCTCTCTCTCTCTCTCTCTCTCTCTCTCTCTTACCAGTTGAAAAACGGCTTTGAAACAATATTTATAATATAATCATTTGATTATGAATTTGTACAACAGCTGTATAAAAAATCCAATCATTTATTTTCGAGAACAACAACTGGTCCTAAAATCATGCTTAGTATTTTTGGAGCTTTATTTATTAAAATACGTAACAGCTTATATTTTAACACGGATTCTCTCACAGAGGAATCATCATGTTTGTTATTTCTTGACTTTAAAAACACCTGACTGAGAGGACTTGTATGTTGAAATGATTCAGGCTCGTGTTGTGATGATGTAATTAGCGCCGACTTCACGTTTTGAAGATGGCAGCCGCCGTAAACACACCGACACCTGAGATCGGTACAACTAATCATACCGATGATGGATATGACAAAAAATGTATTTTCTGTAAAATCGTGAAGGGAGAAATGGGAACTGAGCTCCTGCATAACGTGAGTGTGCTGTCAGTGCTTTATTTGAGATATTTTAACTCGTGCAGATGCGCGAATGATGATAAGATGATGAGGCTAAAGATCACAATACATAAGCAATACAATACATGTTTCATGAAATCAATATTTGCGTATAGAAGTAACAGATCGACGTGTCGTAAGATATATCACAGTATTTCCTTACATTTTTTTCGTTTGCAAAACGTCAAGGTTAACGTAGTTTCTGAATGAAGTAATTTTGTTTTTATGAGAATGTTACGGTAATTTTTCGTCCATTGTCATCATAAAGAAAGTTATGTATTTTGTGAAATATTATCATTAATACTCTTCATGTTTAAGTCACATTATTTTATTGCACATTTGTTAATGTATTTAAGCACATTTAAAAGCATTAAAGTTGTAAAATCGTGCTGTCACAGTAAAATATAATAAAATAAATGATCAGAAATTGTAATTGTTGTTGTTATTATTAATCCTTTTATATTAATTAAATTATTCAGGATTAAATTATTAATTATATTTTTCAGGATGAAACTGTGTGCTGTTTCAGAGATATTCACCCTGGAGCTCCTCATCACTATCTGGTTGTACCAAGTAAACACGTGGGCAATTGTAAATCTCTCGGCAAAGAGCATGTACCATTAGGTAAACACGCTGTGAGTTATTCAAGACTGGTGTAAATGTTTAGACATTTCTGACAGTAGCTACTCTGGAGCCTTTCTACAGTAACAGTGTGAAATAACGTCAGATTTAACGTGTACAAGTAGTCAGACTTCCCAGCTTTGTTACACATAGCATGCTTTACTAGGGAGTCATCTGTGCAAACTCTATTTTTGTGGTTTTCAGTGGAGAAGTTAGTGGAAACCGGGAAGGAGATACTTCAGAAAAACAATGTGACTGATTTAAGTGATGTTAGGTAATGGAAAACATCTGCTACTTACACAAAAATCAAGTCCTTGTTTACGAAGAATGTAAAATATTGTGAAATATGTTCTAATGTATCACATGCCATTTATATTTCCAAGGTTTGGCTTCCATTGGCCTCCATTCTGTTCTGTCACACATCTGCATCTCCATGTTCTCGCACCCATCAGTCAGATGGGCTTCATGTCCCGCTTAGTCTACAGGCTAAACTCGTATTGGTTCATTACGGTAAGAAATCAAAAGAAACATCCAACAATAGAGTCCGCTATTTACTATAATTTAGTTTACAACTAAATTACATTCACTAAACTAATAATCACATTGCCTTGGAGCAAGTTATTGATGCATTAACAAACAAAATGTTTTCTGAGAAGTCACTGTTTTATTTATTATGTCTGTTGAATGAGATCTTTTGTCATGTAATTGGAACAGGCAAATTGTATTAAATTGAAATGGACAAGCTGCAGTGGCAGGAGAATGAAAACCTTTTTGTTCGAACAGCTCGAATGGAGCTGTGTGAAGAAATATCACAGACTAATCAATTCTACTTCTATAATCATAGGATTTTTTAATTATCCTTGCTTTGGAGTGTGCAAATGTTTAGCTAACCCTTGTCTGTCTTTATTTTGCAGGCAGACCAGTTAGTCCAAAGGCTGAACTCTATGAGCTAAATGTATGGGAAGTTAGAGGAACTCAAAATATATTAATGTTTGTGATGCCCAGAGCAACGGTACTCATAACATCAGTCCAAGTCAATCTGTTTATGATGACAAAAGGTCACAGACATGTGCCTCAGGGTTGTAATACTCATAATGCTATGTTTTCTGTTAGTTATGTAGTCAGCCAGACGGGCTAATCAAATTTGAAGCTACAAAACTGCAGCTACTTTTCAATTGCTTTGGGGGAAAAAAGCATGCCGAGTAGTAATGACATTGATAAATTTGACAGAATCATTAATCTTTTACTCTGAACAGTTCGGATTCTTCCAGTAATATGATTTTTAAAGATACAGAGCTGTGACAGACTTTTTAAATATAAATGAGCTAAAAATGGTAATTAATCTTGAAAATTAGCTTTGGCCTTTAACCTCTCACGAATAGGCTGAGTCTATAGCTGAATGATTTTGGCATCAGAATATGGCAGTGTTTTTGTTATTGTGTGCTGCAATAATGATGCAAGAGCAGTTTTGTTTTTCTTCCTTTATGTGACACTTAGTAAAACATTTTAACTGGATTCATGCCATGACATAGATTGTATTATATTGCATCAGATGTATTTAATTATTGAGTGATGTAAGGTTGTGATTTTACTGTATGATATGCATAAGCATGTAAACAATAAATAATAACCTAGATATATGTTATGTGCTTTTTAATATTTTTTTGTGCTCAGAACTATCACATGATGATCACAATAAATATTTTTTATATTAATTACATTTATAATAAAGTCAAAGCAACTCTATACAGAAAATGTATTTTCTAGGCAATAGTTTGTAATTTACTGGTAATTGTATGAGAAAATGACGCAAATACATTGCATGACTCAAAAATGCAAAACATTTTGAAAGGTTCCAATAGTAAAACATTGTGTGCCTTAACACTATGCATCAAAGTGTACATATTAATGTGATTATGGTCTTACGGTGTTGAACTGTTATTGTACATATTCACTTAAAGGTGAATGTGTTTAATTTCTGAGGATACAGGGGATATCTAGAATTAAGTCATTTGTAGGCTACCCTGTTGAAAAAAAACTATGCTTAAAGGAGTAGTTTACCCAAAAATGAAAGTTTACTCACCCTCAGGGCATTCAAGATGTAGATAAGTTAGTTTAGGTAAGTTAGCTCTGCACTACTTGCTCACCAGCGGATCCTCTAAAGTGAATGGGTGTTGTCAGAATAAGTCATCAAAATAATCCACAAGTAATCCACACGACTCCAACCTATCAATTAACATATTGTGAAGCAAAAAGCTCATTCTGACGGCACCCATTCACTGCAGAGGATCCACTGGTAAGCAAGTGACGTAATGCTAAATTTCTCCAAATCCGTTCCGGTGAAAAAACAAACCCATCTAAATCTTGGATGAGCCGGGGGTGGGCAAATTTTCGTTTTTAGGTTAACTAATCCTTGACCGGTCTAACCAGGCTGGGAGACCAACTAACATCAGCAAACCATTTTCAGGCTGGATTAGGATGTTTTTAAGCAGGAACATGTGAAAAGTGTAAGCATTATTGTTCTGTTATTTAGCAGCTCCTAATAGTAAAATTGACTTAACCAATGGTACAAGAGGGGACAGGCTACTTTTTTTTTGACCAATGACAGACAGGAGTGTTTTGAAATGATTTTTTTTTCCAATTCTGTTTGGTGGTTTAGAAATTATACACTTCATCTTGATGAAACACCACAGTGTTGCACTATTATTGTATGTGTTCACTTAAAGGTAAGTGCGTTTAATTTCTGAGGATAAATTTTAACCCATAACAGTTCACTGTGCAGAGATATCCAGAATTAAGTAATTTGTATGTTGCCCTGCTGAGAAAAAAAACTGCTTAAAGGAATAGTTCACCCAAAATTAAAAGCTTACTCACCCTCAGGCCATCCAAGACGTAGATTAGTTTGATCATTGGAAATTTTTTTAAAGAAATGTAGCTTTACATCACTTGCTCGTCAACAGATCTGCAGTAAATGGGTGCCGTCAAAGCTGATAAAAACATCACAATAATCCCCACAACACAACCCATCAATTAACTTATTGTACTGCGAAAAGCTCATTCTGACGGCACCCATTCACTGCAGAGGATTTATTGTTGAGCAAGTGATGTAATGCTAAATTTTTCCAAATCTGTCCTGGTGAAGAAACAAACTCATCTACATCTTCGATGACCTGAGGGTGAGCACATTTTCAGCATTTTTTTTTTTTTTTTTACTTTTATGTGAATTTTTCTTTTAACAAATCTGGTCTCTCAAGTTAACCAGCTGAAGAATGCCCAAAACCCCTTGAAAACCAGTAAGTAGACCGGCCTGACCAGGCTGGGAGACAAACTATAACCAACAAACCATTTTCAGACTGGTTTAAGATGTTTTTAAGCAGGAACAAAGTGTAAGCCTTATTGTTCTGTTTTTTTAGGAGCCCCTAATAGCAGCATTGACTTAACCAATGGTATGAGAGGGGGCGGGCCTACCTGTTTGGTTGACCAATGACAGACAAGAGTGTTTTGTAACCATTGTTTTTTTCTATTCTGGTACAGAAACTACACACTTCACCTTGAAAAAATAACACCAGTATACCAGTTTGCTACATTTAAATTCAGTACACTCAGTTTAAATCTCATTAGCATAAATTTCTTGGCTGAAAAACTGACTCCAAACCCATGTTCAAGTAAATGGATGTCTACAAACAGGGGTGCACATAAGTTTTTCAGCCTAGTTCTCATAGGGGAAATTTGGTTTGGTCATCACACTGCACATAGTGTGACCCACTAAATATAACATTAAATAAAATTTATAATAGTGATAATAATATTATTGCACTTTATTTCTTTAGTTTTTTTTTTTAAATAAACAAAATAATAAAGTGTGGTAGTGCTTATATAATTTAATTAAATAAAAATATAATCAATTTATAGTGAACTTATGCATAAAATGCTAATATTTCCCCCTTTTTAAATATGAATTTTCATAATTTTCAAACTTAAAATCAGCAAGCTTTTATTTTGGTGGGTTGCCAGCAAGTAAGTATATGCGCTGCCGATTGAAGAGCGCAGTGAATGAAATGTCACAGTTTTGCATTGTGCTTTGAAAATGGCAGCGGATAGTACAGATGCTTTCTGTTCGATATAATATAAATCTTATACTAATCTTATTACAGTTTGTCAATCTAAAATGGTAATTGTGCATTAACAGCTGTCAACCATGTCAGTATGCAAATGAGCACCTAGAACTTATTTACACAGCACATTTTTTATTTTGATCGTGCATGCACACCTGTGTACCACTTATGTGCACCCCTGTCTATAAAGCAATGTTGGACAGACAGGCACATTGTGTCCATCACTGCTGTAAATCACTGTAACAAGGTGATGAGTACTCCATCATCTCTCCCCTGCCACAGCATCTCTCCTTCAAAGTGCACCAGCCCTTGTTTGCGTGCTCGCAGCAGAACTCCCACTAGTTTATTAGAGATGGTGACGTATCTCTCAAACAGCGCCCCGAACCGCACAGTCGTCCTGCCATCGTCCCCGCTCTCTCCAATCTCCTTAATCACCTGGCAGAGCTCTGTGACCTCTCTGCTGATGTGGGAATGGGCGTCTTTTCCTCTCTGCTCTGTTTTGGAGCCCTCTAAAGGCCTGCCGTAGCCCTCCTGTCCTCGCTGGATCTGCGGGGGAATCACTTTGCCGTTGCTGAAGGGATTGTGTTTCTGATACTCGCTGTGGTCGCTGGACCATTTCTGCCAGTTCTCTGTTAGACCTTTGACGGATACGGTGCAGGTCTCCGCCCTGTCATCATTTGGCTGCGCAGGTGCTTCTTCTGTCTCCATGGTGACCTTTGGCTCACAACATGTTTTCAGCATGCTTCGCTGTTGGCACAACACAGGCTGCGAGTGAGAAGATTGCATGTCGTACAGGCTTTAAATAACTTAAAGCCTCATGAAGTCTACAAGTAAGACTGACCTGATGTAATCAATACTAGTCTGGGCACTTAAGGTAAACTATATTGTATAGATATATTAATATATAAAAATGTAATACTGATATATATATATTAAGATAAAACCACACAAGCATACTAATTCTGTACTGGTCGTTTTCAATTCTAGGATAAATATTCCAGAACAGAGTAACTATTAATAACTAAACCTAAAACTATTAAAAAATATTGAAATAAAATAAAATTTAAATATTAGATGGAAAAACTAACTTGCAAACTAACTGAAATAAGTTTAAGTTGAAGCACTAACTGGAAATAAAAATTAAAAGTGAATTTAAACAAAAACTGAAATAAAAATAAATGAAAACTACAGTAATTGTACTAAATTATTATAGTATAAAAAGAAACATAGCATAAGTAAATAAAAATAAAGGCTAATTTAAAAAAAATATTAAGAAAAAGTACTTTATGTTAACATAAAATAATACAAAAATAAAACTTTCAGGACTGTGAAAATGAAAGAAAGTACATACATATCTACTGTAGTGTGTGCTTATGGTTTCACAAAGTTTATTATTTGGCTAACATAATTTGGAGTATAATGTTTTCTAGGAAAAATGATGAATATCATGAGAAATATATAAATTAAATTTACATTTTAATAGGTAACATTTCAAATACTGATTATAATGTTCAAATACATGTATCAAATATTCAATATTCACTGGAAAATTATTTCTATCATATTTGAAATATATAATATTAATTTTATTTATTTTAATAATTCTCCCACACATTTTTATTTCAGTCTACATTGATTAACCTCAGTTTCCATTCAATTCAAATTGTGAAACTGAATTTATTCTCAATAATAAATGAATCTCAAAACACTGAAGAATTGGGACATTAGAATTGAGACAGATGTATTCTACAGGTTGCAAAGCCCTGCATTAACGGCACAATATACAGTGCACATACACAACAAATTATATACAGAACAGAGTGTAAGATTATTAGAAACAATCTACTGTATGACAGCTTAGTTTAACGATGTAATCAACTTTACAAAGATTTGTTTGACATCGAAATATTTGCATTACACTTTAGGTGGACTATGATAAAACCTTACCGCCCTTGTTTGGCTTCTTGAGGATGGCTGTCATTCTGTAACAGCGATGGAAGTGGATACATTACAAGTTCAGCAGTAGATACTTTTCTGACCTCTGGTGAGAGTGATTGACGTGTAAACCAACCAATCAGAACACGAGAATCATGTCACTGTACGAGATGATGAACCAATGATAGAGAAGATTTTAGCCTCTTAGGAAGTTAATGAGTGTGTAGATAAGATTAAAAGATATCGTCAGGTGACACGAAATCTCTTTCATTTTTAAAAAGGACTATGCATAAAATCAAAAAATCATTCGGCTTTCACGAACACACAATTGTTTCGACCACAAAGGCAATTTATTTACTTTTATTCATGGGTTTGACTTACAGTATTTAAAACAGGCACTGAGAAGTACAAGCGTTTAATCCTTTTACAAGACTTTCGCTTCAAGGCGATTTACGTACGGGATGCCAAATAGGAACTGTTGTTACGAGCGTGATTTACTTATCGGATGATGTTGAATGTGACACACAAACATGGCTCTCCACTGTGGTCGGGCGTGCAGACAGTATTTACTTCATCTTGCACATGATAACGTGGATTTTAGATTACCGGTACAAACTGTAAACTTTCAGTTCACTTAGACCTTCGTGTCAAAATGATAGGATTAAACTGTCAAGAGTGTATTTTGGATTAGAGCTCATTATTCACAGTTCACTTCATTGTTGTAGAGTTAATTATTTTAATTTCAATTTAAAATCGAACTGTATTTGGTAGACATTCATATAGCACTCTTTGAATTATTGTTTACAGGAAATAAAATCATTGCTGTCTCTAAGGAACCGTCCATTTGATACATCAGAAACATTCAACGAAAAGGTAATCACAAATAGTTTTTTACTTAACACAATAACTGTTATTTATTTCCTAACAACTCTAATGTTTTTCCTCATTAGTCTCCCTTTTGGCAACTAAATGGCTTATCGGAAGATGATATACGGAGTGTCATGTCCAGAACAGTTTGTGGAAAGTAGGTTGTTGTTGTTTTTTTTGCTTACATTACTTGTAAAATGCTCAGGTTGACAAACTATTATAAATAATTTTATTTCATTGCATTTACTCGCCGACATGTATTATGAATTACTTTGCATATTATGTGAGTTTATGACCCAATGACCAATCAAGTTACTGCATATGTTTGAATATCATAATGATTCCAGCCTGAATTATGATTACAGTAAGGTTTATTTTGTTTACACTAATTAATTACATTAGTTAACATGAACAAAGAACAATATTTCTAAATGGCTTATCTAAATTGTGTTTTATTTAATTTATTTATCTAATGTAAATTTCAGCATTTACTTTAATTTTAAAACCAACAATAGTTAACATTAGTTAATGCATTGTGAACTGACATGAACAAACAGTGAACAATTTTATTTTTCAGAGATTACTTTACAGAGATTAATAAATGTTGCTAAAATAAATATTGCTCATTGTTAGTTAGTTGATTGACAAATGAAATATGTTATTATAAATCATTAATTAAACAAAAACAATAATAACTACTGGATTGTTGAATTCATTTAAAGTTTAATATTGATTTCAAGGTCTGCTTTTGAACTTTGGGGTCATGGAGCAACAACAGACGATCTTAGGACGTCATTGTTGGAGTATCCAGCAGAAAACATGGTTTGTTCATGTTCCTCTCCTAATAAAGTACAATGGGATTTACAGGAAATATTTATGAATATGTCTCTTTTATTAATAATTTACAGGCTCAATATCTACAACAAAATTCAACTTATAAGATCAACGTCTACACTTTCAACAAAACATTAGTGTTTGAGGACAGAATCAAAAAGATTGATGTAAGTATGTTGCTGTGTTTTGCATGTTTGTACATTTTGAATACCTGATTCCATAATTGGTGGTAATTTACCAACAGCTTTTTTCAGAATTTCTGAAAATGAAAATGAAATGTTTATATATAAAGTGTATTTTTTGCCACAGGCTCTAGACTTCTTACCGTTTAAAGGAACAGTCAACCTGAAGGATCCAGAACATATTTTCTGTTTGTTGGAGGATTATGGCTCTGATCCTAATGACATCCCAGAGGAGCCTTTCCATATATACTTTGGGAGATGGGTGAGCTTCTTTGGACCACAAAATAAGTCATAAGTAGCATGGTTATATTTGTAGCAATAGCCAAAAGTAAATGGGTCAAAATTGATTTTTCTTTTATGCCAAAAAATCATTAGGATTAAGTAAAGATCATGTTTCATGAAGATATTTTGTATATATCAAAGCTTAATTTTTGATTAGTAATATGTATTGCTAAGAACTTCATATGGACAATTTTAAAGGCGTTTTTTCTCAATATTTAGATTTTTTTTTTGACCTAACAGACTATACGTCAATGGAAAGCTTACTAATTCAGCTTTCAGATGATGTGTAACATATAACATAGTCATCCGTAGTCTTTGCAGAAGCATCACATTTGACTATTGTATGGATTTGTAAAATGCTTGATTTGTCCCCTATAAAGTAACGCTGAATGATGTCTTTAAAATAAAAGGTAACCTACTGTATCAACTGAATATTAAACTGTTTTCTTTTCAGATTGCAGATGGTCAGAGAGAATTAATTCGCTCCTACAGTGTGAAGAAGAGACATTTTATTGGAAACACTAGTATGGATGCTGGCCTCTCATTCATCATGGCCAATCATGCCAAAGTAAAGGCTGATGATTTGGTTTACGATCCTTTTGTTGGAACAGGTGAGGAAATGTCCATGCACATAAAAGGCTTTGAAACACAGCCATGTCTCTTGGCATAAATTCAGACTTTAATATCTGATTGGATGAGCCACATTTTGAAGCTGTTGTAAAATAGCCATCATATACGCTACTGTAAGTTTGGGGTCAGAAAATTTCTTTTTTGCTCACAAAGGCTACATTTATTTAATCAAAAATACAGTAAAAATTGTAAATATTATTCAAAAAGAAAATTACCTTCTTTCTATTTTAACTTTTTTTTTTTTTTTTTTAATATAATTTATTCTCATGGCAAAGCTGAATTTTCAGCATCATTACTCCAGTCTTTAGTGTCACATGATTTTTGTAATGCATTTTCACATTTTTTGATGTTTAATAGAGCAATTTTTATTTAAAAAATATTCATTTTTAATTTTAGTATTATATATATATATATATAGTATTACATTTTATCAATTTACTTACTTGTGTTAACTGAATAATTTGAACATTATGTTGGTAGTTCTTCGGCAGCTAGTATTAAAAAGTCAGTTTTAATATAAAAAGTCATTCAGCAAAGTAGTGTATAAATTTTTCATCCAACACATCTTTGATGTCAAATAACTTTATTGTGCAAATTAACTCGTTTAGTCTTGCAAAATGTATTCGTTGGCATGTTGTTAATCAGAACAGTTTAGACGCTTCATTTCGGGCCAGACCGAAGCAGGTGTTTGTGTTTGTTTCTCGTTCTGATTGAAATCACATCTGACAGCTTGTCTGGGTGATTGAAGATATGTGCCATCATCTTCTGTTTCTTATTTGCATCTAACAAAAACCAGGAGCAGATCTCTATATCATTTTTTTTGTGGCTCACAGAAATTCTTACTTTTCAATCTCAGTTGGCGCATTTTTCCTTTTTCTTTTGACTTTGAAAAGTACCACTTTCGAGTGTCATCAGTCAAATGAAGAATTGCTGGCTTTTTAAACAGCATGGGGCTGCATTTCTTTCTCAGTCTCTTTCCCAAAGCGAGGCTTATTGTGTGAGTTTCTAGCGTGCCATGATGTTGCCAGGGCTTTATCATAAGTCTGTTGTCACCACATGCGCTGAGATCTGCGGGCCAGATGTGCTTATTTGGTTGAATGCTCTCTGGTTGCCTGGAAATCCTTATAGGCCATACTTCTGGAGTGTCAAGCAGATTTGAAGATTTACAGTCAGATATATTCCAGAGATTTCTTAAATTCCCTCATGATTATTTTCGTATATTTTGTTTTTCAGGTAGTCTTCTGGTAGCGTGTTCACACTTTGGGGCTTATGTGTGTGGAACAGACATTGATTATAACACTATCCATGGAATAGGTATGTTTTTTTTAAAGCACTGAAGTAATTCTCTTATTTACTTTTCCACACAATGTAGGTTTAGCCATACTTTTGTAGTAAGTGCACACCTGTGAGCATTTACAACTGTTGCAGGAAAAGCCAGCAGGAAGAATCAGAAATGGAGAGGACCGGATGAGAACATCCGAGCAAACCTGCGGCAGTATGGGGCTGAGAGTCTCTATGTGGACGTCATGGTGTCTGATGCTTCCAAACCTGTTTGGCGAAAGAACGCACAGTTTGATGCCATTGTTACAGACCGTACGTTCCTAGAAACTTAAAGGAGTAGTTCACTTCCAGAACAAAAGTGTACAGATAATGTACTCACCCCCTAGTCATCGAAGGTGTTAACGTCTTTCTTTCTTCAAATTTTGTTTTTGAGGAAAACATTTCAGGATTTCTCTCCATAAAGAGGACTAGCTCTGCGTGAACTGTTTTTTTTCCGGTTCAATACAGTTAGGGTATGCCGAAAAACTCATTTTCAAATTATTTCAACTTCAAAATCGCCTTACATCGCTGTTTTACCTTTTTTTGTAAAGGCCGTTTGACCTTCTTTGCATGTTCACTTTGTAAACACTGGGTCTGCAGCGATTTAGGACAATTTTGAAGTTAAATCAGAATCAGAATTAGCTTTATTCGCCAAGTGTGCGCAAACGCACAAGGAATTTGTTGTGGTTTTTTTTAAGGAGAAAATGAGATGGGAGTTTTTCGACAAAAAATCAGAGTTCACGCAGACCTAGACAAGACGAGCGTTTGAGGTTAAAAAGTATATAAATTGTACTTTTTTTTGTTCTGGGAAGTGAACTACTCCTTTAAGGTCTTTAAAGGTGAAGGGTGTACAGTGTTTTTAATCCTACAATACTATAGTATACCTGATTGGATCAGCTAAAAATCACCTAGCATGTTCCAAAATACTAGCTTGACTATAATAGTAGTGTTTGTAATCGTTGTTCAGTTATGTTTAGTGGTGCATAAATTACACACTTCACTTTTAAAGCTGCATTATTTTTTTTGTTTGGTAATATTTAGTGATGTTTTAAAGCTTCAAGTGTTTTCCCTTGCGCAGCTCCATATGGTATCCGTGAGTCCACAAGGAGAACGGGATCTCATAAAGATATCATCAAACCTCCTGAGGACTTGTAAGCCTATCACTTTTATCCACCTGCATTTTTAATGGATCCACTTGAAACACTCTTTAGATATGAGCCAGTCATCCAGTAATCCTTTACCTCACCTCTAACACACCAAATTGTACAAGAGTATACAGTTACACAAGCACTCAGAGGCTTTTTAAAATGTTTTTGAAAGACGTCTCTCATGCTAATGCTTTTTTTGATCAATAATACTGTAAAATGTTAACATTAACAAATAGTATTACAATTTAAAATCACTGTTTTCTTTTTTTAATGTATTTTAAAATGTAATTTATTTTTGTGATGGCAAAGTGTAATTTTCAGCAGTCATTACTCCAGTTTATAATATGCTGATTTGATGCTTAAGAAACATTTATTATTATTAATGACAGATTTTTCTTTGTTTTAATCTTTTTAAAAACTGACTTTCTTCTGTTGACTCTATTATCTTGTGTTTCATATTCCAATGCAGCTCTGGAGAGAGTCACGTCCCCGTTTCAATGGCGTACCACCTGAGTGATATCTTTGCCGACCTCTTGAATTTTGCAGCCCACCACTTGGTTTTAGGTGGACGTCTCGTCTATTGGCTTCCAATCTACAGACCAGAGTAAGTACATCTAATCAGACTGCTTGATCACATTCACAAAACTATATCAGACGCAGCATATTCCTCCAGTATACGTGTACTAAATCAGTCACTAGGGGGCTATCTTGTACCTTCCTATGCCTGTAGATAGGAGCTCAAAGCACATCAGTAGCTCAAGCCCCCTGTTGAGGTGGTGGATGTTAAACCTGCTCAGGCTTGTTGACCTGCGGTCAACCCAGCAGAGGAGCAGGTGTGAAGCTGTGGGGTATTTCCCACTGACCACAAACAGCAGTGTCCACAGATCATGCTATCCACTGATTATAGGGCCCGGGAAGTGTTGTGACTCAAAGGAGGGGCCTGCCTCTTGATCTACACCTTTACCTCACCCCGTCTTGCTTATAGACAGATTTTCCATCATATAGTTACGGGATTCACTCCATCAGGATTGCTGATGCCAACAGTAATGAATTTAGCTTGCGTTGTCTTTATTTAATACATGAATGAAGTGCTTTCTCTAGTAGTAGTCGACTAAAGATTTTTCTGGTGGACTAGTAGTCGTTCATTTTAAGCATTAGTCGACTATTAGACGCACATTATTAATAAACCATATAAATCATAATAATGGGCCTTTAATTGCCTACATAGCCTAATAAGTGCTCAAAAATATAATAATTATGAATGTGTCAGGGGAAAAACAGCAAGGAGACTGCATTAACATTTTAACAATTTATTGATAAACTAGTGCTTACTTTGTTTTCGGCTTAAGAGATAAAGTTGGCGACACTGACTCATCTCCACATTAGTGGATGCGCCTGTATGGCTGTTTCATACGGATTGCATAATCTGAAAATATCTGTTTTCTATTTGAATAGGTTCATTTGAAGGTAGATGTTTCACTCTCTATAGATATACTTTTCACATCTGTAAGGCAAATATACACAGTTTCGAAGTTTCGCACTCAAGTTCACAGAGACTGAGACGGCAGAAAGCACATTCGGTTGCCTTTTTTTTTTTTTTTTTACAAAAGCGCAACGTTTCGTTGTTATTCTGAGTGCCCACAAATAAACGTAGAGTCTTTACAGATTCGAAAGATGTATTACTTTTATCTGTATGACTAAAAATGACTCTTCCGCTTTCACATTCTACACAGGTACTTCAGTTAGGTTAACATTAGATTAAGCTGCCATGTAAAGTTGCTACTACATACATCTTTCAGATGAAAAACCATATTTGAGGTTGATGAATGATAGGTGATCGTTTGGATGTCCTGCCCTATATACTGTATTACCACCCGTTAACGACCTGTCTGTCTTGGAATTTGTTTTTGTTTTTGTTTTCTTTAAGCACAAAAAGTTTTCTTCTAGCTTCATAAAATTAAGGTTGAACCACTGATGTCACATAGTCTGTTTTAACAATGTCCTTACTACCTTTCTGGACCACCTCAGTTGCATTGCTGTCTATGCATGGTCAGAAAGTTGTATCCTGAAGATGAGCGATGGTTTTATGGGTTTGGAACGACATGAGAGTGAGGAATTAGTGACAGAATTTTCATTTTTGGATGAACTATCCCTTTAATTTAATTGATCAAAAGAGACAGTAAAGACATATATAATTTTACAAAAGATTTATAAATCAAATAAAAGTTGATGTAAAGAGTTCTGAATTAAAAATGTATCTCGGTTTCCACAAAAATATTAAGCAAAAATGATTTCTGAAGGATCACGTGACACTGAAGTCTAGAATTAATGGCTGCTAAAATGCACTTTTGCCTTCACAGGAATACATTTTAAAGTATATTCACATTGTAAACACTTTAAAATGTAATATTATTTCACAATAGTACTGTTTTTACTGTATTTTTAATCCAATAAATGCAGCCTTGGTGAGCATAAGAGACCTCTTGCAAAAACATAAAAAAAAATCTTCATGACCCCAAACTTTGAATAGCTGTGTATGTCTTTATCATTACGTGCAGCAGAGAGTAAAAGCCAAACTACACAGAACTGAACTCCAGCATATCCGGCCGACGGGTCAGAAGTGTATCTGGTGAATGTGTTGGGGTCTGCAGACAGGAAGGATTTAACTAAGACACCAGTATAGCTATCAGTGACATCACCACAAGGAGGCGCTGGCGTCAGGAGCTTTATGACCGCATCTTCAGAGCCGGCGTTAGTATAGCAACACTTGTGTTTATAAACTTTGGTGTCAGAGGAGCAGATGACTGCTGCTGGAATCTGGGGCTTCGACGCTGATTACCCTTGTAACAGTTAGAAGTGGAAACAGCCCTCAGTATCTGATTCATCCACTTCATCTTAAGGAGAAAGTTCAAACTCAAGACCCAGACCAAATTAAAACACTTTTTCCATAGTAAACAGTACAATTTCTGGTGACGCAACGAATCACTTGTTACAAACAAAACTAATGAGGTATGACAAAGAAACATATCCTTACAAATTTTAAATAATGCCCATGGTGATGTAGACGTCAACATGATGGAGAAAACTGAGTCTTTTGATTTAATTAACACATCTTTGACCTTTTATGTTAATTGTTTTGTTACGACTGCACATTGGTGCAAATAGAAGAATGATCTCTCTTACGGGACATGGACGTCATCAAGTAAGGGCAGAGATGAGTGTAAGCCACATGGGATGTTAGTCAGTCATTAGTACCCTATAATGCACTTGTCTGTTCTGACTCATTGCCCTATATTCAGAAATGTGATTCTGTCATGTGATTTCTGTGGACGGGGTTCTCCAGAGAGCCCTTTCCTGGAAAGCTGACATTTGTTAGATGTTTCTCCGAGGTGACAGGAGTAGCTCCGTGTAAACAGTGCGATGGAGAATATGTATGCTTCGTATGCCTCCTTGTTTTGCTTTGTCAGGTCCGTTGAAAAGAGGGCACATAATTTATGATTTGTTTGAAACGCACCTAACTGCATGTGCGCAATGGTTTGTGGATCAGTGGCTTTGTGTGGATGAGGTTGAGCTAGAGCTAGCAGCCCTCGAACTGATTTTTTTCATTGATTTCAGGCACTAACCATATTTACGTAATCGTCTGAAAAATGAAGGGAGTCGATGCGTGCGAACGCGTCTGTCAGTGCATGAATGTTAACAGCCCACCAGCTCAACTCCCTGCTGAGTTAACGTCCCTACTTAATGTCTTCACTGCCTCTGGGAACAACGAATAGTTCGGATGTTCTCAGTGGTTCTGGGCTCTTATGGTTGTGGCAGGGCTTCAGATTGCGATTTGAAATGGTTACAAATGCGAAAAACAAAGACTAAAAATGACAACAGTCTAGTTATTATTGGTAAAATGTGTGTTTTCAGACGTTTTTTGTTAAATTGGTCTTTAGAACATGATGTATTAATAAATCAGTGCAACAACAAACACAGCAGAAGCTGTGTAGTCCAATTCAAAGACAAAGGACTTTCATGAGCTGATTATTTTTAATAAGTTGGCCAGAAGAGTTTCGAACACCCAATCCACATAAAATGCATTCTAAATAAGATTTTAAATTAGAATTAGCTTGTCCCAAGTCTTAGTATGTCGAAATGAGTATCCTAAAGGTACCTGGATGCTCTACTCTTTCTAGGTGGTGATGCAAAGTGCAGATCCATGCAGTATGTAATATCTGATGTTGCCCCAGCTATTGAGCCTTGAAGGAGGATTTGGTTCAGAACTATAAACACACAAAAAAAGCTAGCGGTTTGAATCAGACTCTCATATTATTATTGAATCGCATATACTGATTATGTAATCACCACAGACCAATGGTGATTCAAAGGTGTTTACCAGCCGAAGCAAATTTTTCCAGAAAGTTTGTTTTGGCAAGCTGCTTCGAGCTCTTTAAACAAACTTTGTTTTGGCCTGACTTTGTTCTACATTGCAGTAGTTCGATCTTAGATTTTGCCTGAAGTATATTAGGGTCTTTGGCCAGTCTTTAGTTTTTCTTCTTTTTGAAATGAACCAGGAATTATTGTGAATCATTGTTGTGATGCATACTTTAGGTTCAAGACACTTAGGTCACTTACATCAACAATATGAGGTCTAATTATAAGGTTCACTCAGCTGTAAAATAAAAAAAATATATATATTTAACACAAAATTAGAAAAAAATCTGTAAGATGATTAAAAAATAATTTTGATGTTCTTAATGTTCCATTTTAAGAATTATGTATTTTTAGTGTGAAGGAGGCCAGCTGGAGCAGGTAAAGATCTCAAGAGGCACACTAGTGACTAAGGTTGGATCTTTAGTGTCCTTGTTAGCACATCCACTCAGAACAAGAACAAGGCAGGACCGGAGGGGTTGCAATGGTGACATGATCCGGATGGGAGTGGGGTTTAGTGGGGTGAGTGTGCAGGTAAACCTCACTCCCCTGATCTCCAAAAGGCGCACTAGCGACTGATGCTAGAAACTACAGTCTTCAACTACAGCATCCTTATTAGTGTGCCTGCTTCCCATGCCGGAAGCCCGAGTTTGAGTCCCACTTGGAACAAAATCGATGTTAGGAGGCAGTTAGGACCAGAGGGGTTACACTGATGCTGTGACCCAGATGTGAGTGAGATTGAGCTAAGAGCTGTGCAGGTAAGCCTCACTGCCTAGATCTCAGGAGGCTCACTGGTGACTGACGCTAGAGGCTGCAATCTTTAGCATCCTTGCTAGTGTGCCTGTCTCCCATGCTGTCAACCTAAGTTCGAGTCCCACTCAGATCAAGAACAAGGCATGCTGGTTAAGAACAGAGGAGTTATATTGGTGCCGTGACCCAGGTGGGAGCGAGGTTTAGGGGGGTGATTGTAATAGAAACCTCACTCCCCTGATCTCAAGAAGTGCACTAACGACTGACACTCGAGAATGAGGTGGGCTGTTTAAGACCAGAGGGGTTAAGTTGGTGCCGTGACCCGGATGATAGTGAGGTTTGCGGGATAACTGTGAAAGAGGCCATCTGGCAAAAACTGTGCAAGTAAATCTCACTCCACTGACCAGAGGGGTTACACTGGTGGCTAGACCCTGATAGGAGTGGGGTTTAGGGGTTTAAGTGTACCAGAGGCCAGCCGGTAAAAGCTAGGCAGGTGCACTAGCGACTGACGCTAAAGGCTGCGGTCTTTAGTGTCCGTGTTAATGCGCCGGCCTCCCATACTGGCAACCTAAGTTCGAGTCCCAATCAGAACAAGAACAGGGTGGGCCATTTATGATCAGAGGAGTTACATAGGTGACGTGGCCCTGATGGAAGTAAGGTATAGGGGTGTGCTTGTAACAGAGGCAAGCTGGTAAGAGCTACGCAGGTAAACCTCACTCCCCGATCTCAAGTGGCGCACTAGCGACTAACGCTAGAGGCTTTAGCGTGCTTGTTAGTGCACCCACCTCTCATGCCGGCAGCCCGGGTTCAAGTCTCACTTAAAACAAGAACATGGTGGGCCGGTTAGGACCCAAGGGGTTACATTGGTATCATGACCTGGATGTTACTGGGGTTTAGGGATGTGTGTGTGAAACGGAGGCCAGCTGGTAAGAGCTGTGAAGGTAAACTCCACTCTCCTGCTCTCAAGAGGTGCACTAGCGACTGGAGCTGGAGGCTGTGGTCTTCAGCATCCTTGTTAGCATGCCCGTTTCACATCCCGGCCGCCGGGTTCCCACTTGGAACAAAAATGAAGCGGGCTTGTTAGGACCAGAAGGGTTGCATTGGTGTCGTGATCCGGGTGGGAGTAGGGTTTAGGGGGGTCAGTGTAACGAAGGCGAGTTGGTAAGAGCTGTCCAGCTAAACCTCACTTCCCTGATCTCAAGAGGCACACTAGCGACTGATGCTATAAGCTACGGTCTTTAGCATCCTTGTTAGTGCTCCCGCCTCCCATGCTGGCAGTCCAGGTTCGAGTCCCACTCAGAACAAGAACAAGAACAAGGTGGAGCAGATAGGACTGGAGAGGTTACATTAGCTAGGTTCATTATCTAGTTCAAGTGTTAAAATTAAAATATAGTGAGAAGTTTTGTCTGTAACCCAACAAATGTGGTCACAAATTTCCTGCTATATTATTTTTCATTTTTGCCATAGTGAATGCTAATACGTAGTACTTGCTACAGCAAGACATCAAGTGTTGTCCTTAAAGATCGACTACATTCATGCATTGCTTCTGTTGTTATTTTGGTGACTCTCTTGTTATCTAGGGAATAATTGGCAGGTAATCTATGAAAAATGTCAGCTGCTTGTTTAATTTATCACCCCTTTTCCACTGGAGTGCATGTGACAAACAAGTGAGCAGTGGCACAATTTCAGAAACAACAGTTGATAGTTGTGACATCCCCTACCACTATCAAGGTGTTTCGTTTGGTGAGCGTGCAGCTGGCTGATCTAAAATTGTACTGTGGTCTGCAGGTACTGTGAGGAGATGGTGCCTCTTCACCCTTGTTTGACTCTCATCAGCAACTGCGAACAAACTCTATCCAGCCACACATCACGGAGACTCATCACCATGGAGAAGACCAAGGAGCCTGAGGTATGTGAGGGTATTTCGGATGGGGACCCTTTGGTCTAAAGATGAGATTGATGTATGCACACTGTCCTGAATATGTTTTATATGGTTACGTCTTTTATGGCGTCAGTCTGAAAATAATCCTGCCATCTGGCTGTGATTGACTCTGTGTTTTTACGCTGCTTTAATGACTTAATCACACATTGTATGGAAAATAATCCATCTTTGGATTTGACAACAACTTAACTTCAAAACCCCAAATTGTTCCCATAAAAGCTTTCCTGTAGCACACTCACGGATTTTTACCCAGACTAGCATGTGTCTCCACCGAATTATGCTCCAAACCTGGAACATGTTACCTACAGATCATGTCCTTGTCTTCCTCCTAAACTTGCTTCAAACCCCAAAGACAAAATGACTATCAAATAAGTCTCTTCTTTGAAAAACTGGCTCATTTCCCAAAGCTCAAGTAGCTCTGATGTGATCTTGGCAAAACTTTTCCTCTTGTCTAGCAGTAGCTGAAGAAACATCTGAACAATGTCCGCCGCCCGTTGTGTATGGATGTTTATCCTAATGTCCTTGATCGGCTCTGTTAGACTGTTCTACGATGCACTTCACGTGAATTATAATATTAGGTTTAGAGTTCTGTTGCTTTTGTTTGAGAACAGAAGGAACATGTCTTGTTGCATTATGGGATAAATATTACCCAGTGGAGCTTATTTTTAGAACAGAACGCAGGACTTTTAGGAGCTTAGGAGATCTAGCATTAGTTCAGAGCTGTCAAACAATTCTGAGTCAAGATGAGGCCCTGTTTCTGCCTTGTCTCATTCTCTTTCTCTCTGTTTCCATCTCCCTCTCTCTCACTCGCTCTGTTATTTCTCTTTACATTTGGCATTTTGGCACATAGAATCTGTGTGTCCTCATGTCCCCTGCTGAAGTGCCTACACCAAAGATCTGGTTTTCTTCTTGGGTAAATCTTAAAAAGAACAAATTAATGATTTTTAATATTTAAAAATTTGGTAACACTTTACAATATCATGACATTTGTTAACATTAATGTATAAACTAACGTGAACGAATAATGAACAATACATTTATTACACTATTTACTAATCTTTGTTTATGTTAATAAAAGTACAGCTGTTCATTGTTTGTTCATTCTAGTTCACAGTGCATTAACTAATGTTCACAAACACAACTTGTGATTTTAATAATGCATTAGGAAATGCTGAAATGATTAATAAATGCTGTGAAAGCATTGTTTATTCTTAGTTTGTTAACTAATGTCGTTAACTAATGAAGCTTATTGTAAGTGTTACCAAAAATTCAAATAATATGTTGCATTCTTTTAAATCAAAAATACAATAAAAATGGTAATATTGTGAAATATTGCTAACATTAAAAATAATTTTTATATTTTAATATATTTGACATTTTTACATTTTTTTTCCCTAACATTTTTGATGAATTTTGAATGTTAAAAAACAGCATTTATTTGAAATCTTTTGTAGCACTGTAAAAGTCATTACTGAGACATTTAATCATTTTAATGCATTTGCTGAATAAAAGTGTGTATATATAAAAAATATATAAATCTTACTAATCACAGACTTTTGGTAGTGTATATATTTCCATTAGTCATGGGAGATTATTTTTCACATAAGATGCAGTAGGCTACTGAGAATTAAGAGGGTTAAGGATAAATGTTAAGAATTGTCATGAAAATAATGCAAAATCTTTTTATAGTTTCATACCTGTCATTATCTTTCTAGTTGTTGTTGGTTTGATTTTGGAGTGAAATATGACTTCATGACACTTTTCATGATATTCACTGTGCTTTCCATCTTCATTTGTTCATCCTGTAATTCTAATTGACATTACAGCCCACTTAGGCCGCCACAGACACTAGGGTCTGTTCCGGAGGCTTGTGTGGTCTGTGTTGCGTAAGTTGCGTTGTAAACTAAAGGCCCGGCGCGTGTGACCTAAACCGAGTCCTTGCTGACTGGCAGAAGGGAGTGTGTTGTGGAAGGTGCCGTTGATGGTTTGCAGGCCCAGAGCTGGAGTCATCACTTTAAGCTCACAGTCTTTCTGCCACCTCGTTAGCCTGCAGCGCAGTGTGCTTCCCTCCTGCCCTCCTCCAGCAGGTCCTGCTTAAGATCCTGGCCTCCACTCTAAGCAGGAAAATCTGAGGAACTTAACACTCTGCTGTCTGTCATTAGGCACTTGACTGTGAGCTTGTGAAGGGAAGACATAAAAGTGTGCTGTACCCAGCCAAATGTTTAAACCTGTTTCTGCCATTTTGCTTTAGTGTCTTTGTTTTTGTTTTTATGTAGTTTTGTTGAAATATGAGTAAGTACATTTAAAACTGATACAAATTTTAAAGTGCAGTGACCCCCAGTTGTTGTTTTTTTTTACTTGTGTTACATGTCATTTAAACTTACACTACCTGGCAAAAGTTTGAATTCACCAAAAATGAAAATTATGTCATTAGTTACTCCCCTTCGTTTTGTTCCAAACCCGTAAGACTTTTGTTTATATTCAGAACGCAAATTAAGATATTTGATGAAATCCAAAAGCTTTCTGACCCTGCATAGACAGCAATGCAACTACCACGTTCAAGACTCAGAAAGGTAGTAAGGACATTGTTAAAATAAGACAAAAATAATGACTTTATTCAAAAATGTCATCTTTTCCGTGAAGAGAAGAAATTGACCCTTCACAAAGAACTACTGTTGCTATGTCCGACAAGCCATGGTAATCATTCCACACATAATGTTCTTAAGCAGTGAAAAATACATTGCGGAACAAAGAGGAAACTGACAATACGCCGACAGACAAGACAGAGCATGTTACTTTAGGTATGAAACAAAGTCTCATCTTTCAAATTTAAAGAAATTCAAACAATAAATAATGTTTTGTGGCTCTTTAATGTGCCATGACAGATCACTGTAGCACTTCAGTTCAAGCATCATCTCCTCTGTACTATTTATAGCTAGCATTAAATAAACTTGAATGAACATCAGAAGGTATCTTGCTTCAACCATGGAAAGACGTCAATAGACACTATTTTCAAGTAAAGTCCACCAATGTTAATCAACTCTCCTGTCTGGTTTGTTTGTCGGACAAAATGGCAGATTCGGCATTACAATTGGTCAGATCGCCTGTCAATCAAACTCCCTTTGCAGGGGTCAATTGTTGAATAAAGTCATTTTCTAGTATTCTCGATGCTCCATAAAATTAAGGTTGAATCACTGATGTCACACGGATATTTTAAACAATGTCCTTACTACCTTTCTGGACTTTGAATGTGGTAGTTGCATTGCTGTCTATACAGGGTCAGAAAGCTCTCAGATTTCATAAAAAAAAATCTTAATTTGTGTTCCAAAGATTAAGGTCTTACGTGTTTAGAACGAAATGAGGATGAGTAATTAATGACAGAATTTTCATTTTTGGGTGAACTATTCCTTTAAAATGTTAAACATTTAAATATGTTTATAAAAGAAATCTTTTATGATCATCAAGGCTGCATTTATTTTTTAAAAACAATATTGTGAAAAGTAATTAAAATTTACAATAATCATTTTCTGAATATGTTTTAAAATGCAGTCTATTCCTTTTGAGGGCAAAGCTGCATTTTTAGTAACGTTATTCCAGTCTTCAGTGTCACATGATCCTTCAGAAATCATTTTGATAAGCTGATTTGATGCTCAGTAACTTTTTTTTTTTGCTGTTTTTTTGCTTAATATTTTTGTAGAAATGGTTCTTTGGTCAACAGAACTTTCAATTAACAGCATTTATTTAAAAAAGAAATCTTTTGTAAATAAAAATGTCTTTACAGTCAGTTTTGGTCAATTTAATTTAATCTTTGCTGAATAAAATCAGTGTGTTAGAATGATTTCTGAAGGATCGTTTCACTAGATAAGATCCTTATTCCACGGATGGAATCGTTTAGAGCCCTTTGAATCTGCATTGAAACTGCATTTTTAACCTTCAATCCATTGAGCACCATTGAAGTCCACCATATGGAGAAAAATCCTGGAATGTCTGGAATGAAAAAAATTAATTTTTTTGCAACTGAAGAAAGAAAGACATGAATATCTTGAATGACATAGGGTTGAGTAAATTATCAGGAAATTTTCATTCTGGAAGTGGAGTAATCCTTTAAAGATTTACTTGAATCCTGCGCTTTTGATGTTTATTTAAGCTGTTTAATATGCTTTCTTGCAGGATTCGGACAGACTCGTGCACCTTGCTGACCCTCGCTTCACCCCGTACCAGGGTCACAACTCTTTCAGAGAGAAATACTTTAGCGGTCTCACCAAGAAGAACGGAAAGGACGCAAAAGCCACACCAGGAAATAAAGATTAAAACATGGAAAGAATTTTTTAAGTTAAATTTTTATTTATATATATATAAACACATTAATTTTTTATTTTCTTTTTATAGCATCATTGTATTTCCAGGGTTTTTTTAAATAAAATTCTTTGTTTTATCAGTCGTCTCCTCTTCTTTTTATCTTTCTCGTCTCTAAAGCACGCCCTGCAGACGCGATTGAATTTATTGCAGCATTAGCAATATGTGTTCAAGATAAATTGGCGACGGGGATTAGCGTAATACTTGTTTCTCTGAGTGCTTGCGACGTTGAAAGATGTAGGGGTGTAATGTAATGTGCCTACTGGACATTTGCAGGGGAAGATGGAGCGCTGGGCCTGCTATCTAAACTCCCTTAAGAGTTTATACCAGGTCAGGTAGACATCTGACTAATGAATCTGTCTTAGACTTAAACTCACCTCAAAGAAAGCCGTCTAGTTCAACATAAATAAGATCTGCTATGAAAATAAAGAAAGATCTTGGAGGGATTTGGGTAGAGATTTAACATGTGATGTCATAAGTTGGTAGTACTTTTTGCATTATTACATCCTGATTCGTAACATAAAATGGTATTTTTTTTCTTGCACAGTTCCTGTTTCTGTTTTTTCTGTCTCTTTTCTCATTTAGACATACTTCAGAGTAAGCAGAAATGAAATGGATCATTGTTGATCTCCAGCAGGCGGATAGCATCTTTTCATTCCTCAACTCTCCCCTGCAGAGGATTGATGAAGTGAAAAGCCACAGAACTGTCCATGCAGCCTTCAACTGTTTCAGGCCGAAACCCACTTCCCATTACAAGATGAGCTCACATTTGTTTCTTTTTACATAAAAGGGGCTTGAATGAAAAATAGACTGCAAAATGTTGCGAACAACCTAACAAATCAATTAGTGGATAAGTTGTGTTAAAGGGATAGTTCACCTAAAAATGAACATTCTGCTGTCTACTCATCCTCAAGGTGTTTAAACCTGTATGAATTTCTATCTTCTGTTAAACACAAAAGAAGATATTTTGAAGAATGTAGCCATTGACTTCCATTGTTTTTTCCATACTATTGGTCAATAACGACAACTCTTTGGTTACCAACATTCTTCCAAATATTATACACTTTTTAAAATTAACTTCCCTTCAATGTCAGATGAGATTCTATCATATGCCCCAGCATTCATTAGTTGAATGATATTGGAGTTCCATTTATTTTTGTTAAAGAAATATATAGAACAATTCAATTTGAAAGAACAGTCCTTTCCTCACTATTCCAGGCTAGAAAAAAAATGGCAACAGGAAGTTGCTTCAAGGATGTTGGCCCTTACCTCCACTGGTACTCTCAGGAGAAGGGAAAACAGTCTATGAAACAAGAAATTCTAGACACTCACATGGGGTATAATACAAAAATAACAATTCTTGTTTATTTGGTTGTTTCGTAATCTTTTACACCACTAGTCAAAAGTTTTTGAACAGTAAGATTCTTTCTTCTGCATTTTTGCTCTTCTGTATTTTGATTCAAAGTACAGCAAAAACAGTAAATTGTAACTGTTTTTACTATTTAAAACAACTGCTTTCTATTTGGATATATTTTAAAATGTAATTTATTCCTGTGTTTTCAAAGCTGAATTTTTAGTATCATTACTCCAGTCACATGATCCTTCAGAAATCATTCTAATATATTGATTTGCTGCTCAAAAATGTATTATCATTATTATTATTATTTTTATGTTGAAAACAGCAGAGTAGATTTTATTTCATGTGAATAGAAATGAAAAGAAAGTTCAGAAGAACAGCATTTATGTCAAATAGAAATCTTTTGTAACATTATAAATGTGTTTATCATCACTTTTGATAAATTTAAAGCACCCTTGCTAAAGAGAAGTATTAATCTCTATAAAAAAAAAATATATATATATATATATAGGCTTTTGAATGGTGCAGTGTATAATGTTACAAAAGCTTTTTATTTCAGATTAGTTAATAATAACTAATTATAACTACTGTTATTATTAGTTGATAATAATAACAAATGTATTTTGGATTAAATAAATGCAGGCTTGGGGAATAGAAGAGACTTGACTACTTTAAAAACATTAAAAATTTAGCTAAATAAGCTGCAAAGTAGACCATCCTTTATGAAATGATTATATAAACTTTTTTTCCCCCCCTAAGTTGGGAATATCTAAAATGTTTGGGACCTGTATAATCTTTAAATGTTTATATATATATAATGTTTATCTTATATAGACATGTAAGACATATGTCTTATATGTCTACCAGGGCAGCATTTATTTGATCAAAAGTTTAGTAAAAAAAATAGCAGTATAATAAAATAATGTTGCAGTTTAAATAATCTAGTTTTCTAGTTTAATATATTTTAAAATAAAATTTATTCCTGTGATTGCAAAGCTTAAATTGTCATCACATGAGTTATTATTATCAATGTTAAAAACCGTTGTGCTAATTGATATTTTTTTAAAGATAAAATTCTTTACTGTCACTCTTGATCAATATAATATGTTCTTGCTTGATAAAAGCAAATCTTACTGACCCTAAACTTCGAATCATGGTGGAAATTTATAGTTCTGTTTGTTTTATAGATAATGACAGATATACTACCATGGATTTCCAGGAAGGATTTCTGAAAACATGCCATTGTTATTTTAGACTAGACGAAACTGGAGGAACATCACAAATGTGAGTATTCAAATTTTATATCTTCTTAAATAGATGTCACTATTTCCTAATTAAATGATTGCGCACATGGGACAACTTTCTGTCTTCAACAATGAGTGCTTTAATGTTATTTATCCTAGTGTGAGTATTCTGCCAGGGCTGGATGTTTTCAAGTGCTTTAAAAAATATCTAAATTGACTCTAATTCCCAACATTTCCCCTTTGTTTTCAAATGAGCTGTGCCGTTTAAATGAGGTGCTCACGAACAGCCAATAAAACTAATAACTAGCAAAAACAATAACCACACGCGCTCTCACCAGTCTTAAGAGAAGCTTTGAGACAGTTTTATTAGGTTCATATGGCAGGAAAATAAATATGCTGCTCATTCACCCACACACACCAAAAAATGTTTAGGAAAAAGGAACAAAAGGCCGAATAACAATCAACAATTCTTCATAGTTAGCTTTTAGCTTATGTGTATTCAGATGGTTTACATCTGCTTATATCATTTATTATCAACAGTTTTTTTTTTTTGGTTTTGTGTGGTGTCTGAATCAATCTGCATAACAGAAAGTGAATGAGATTGTTGTGTGCTTATTTTATGTATTTGGGTTCCTTGTGATGATCTACTTGAGTTAAAAGCTCCACCTCACCTTCATCATCCCTTCATCTTTTCTGGCCTACACAAACAAAGCTTTCAGAGAAACAGATGAGCAGTCTAAGCTTGCTGTGTTTCATTCATTTCTCTGTGGAACTCAGCCATTTTGTGGCTTCCGAATGTTTACTCACAAACCGTGGTGTTAGGAGTTTGTTATTCTGGCTTTATGATTCTGTACGTTTTCAGCTGTGTCTTGTTAAGCTGTGTTGTGATTTTCACCCTCTCTGACTAAATGACAAAGTTTTTCTTATGATTGGGCCATTTATATGTGACATAATATTTGTTTAAGTCACCATGACCTGCTGTTTGCAACCCATTTTACTTTTGTAATATGACATTTCATAGTAACACAGCATGTTTGTTACAAGAAGTGTAAGGCAGGTTTCAAAAGGAATAGTTTACACAAAAATGAAAACTTGCTGAAAATTTGCTCTCAGGCCATCCAAGATACTGTTTCTTCATCAGAACAGATTTTGAGAAATTTAGCATTACATCATTTGCTCACCAGTGGATCCACTGCAGTGAATGGGTGCCGTCAGAATGAGTTCAACTTCAAATAGCTGATAAAAACATCAATGTAATCCACACAATTCAATCCAAGAGATTGTTTCTTCATCACAACATATTTGAAGGAAATTTAGCATTACATCATTTGCTCACTAGTGGATCCACTGCAGTGAATGGGTGCTGTCAGAATGGGAGTTCAAATAGCTGATTAAAAACAAAACAATAATCCACAAGTAATCCACTCAACTCCATCCAAGAGATTGTTTCTTCATCAGAACATATCTGAAGGAAATTTAGCATTACATCATTTGCTCACCAGTAGATCCACTGCAGAAAATGGGTGCCGTCAGAATGAGAGTTCAACTTCAAATAGCTGATAACAACATCAAAGTAATCCACACAGTTCAATCCAAGCGATTGTTTCTTTATCACAACATATTTGGAGGAAATTTAGCATTACATCATTTGCTCACCAATGGATCTACTGCAGTGAATAGGTGCCATCAGAGTGGAAGTTCAAATAGCTGATAAAACACCATAATAATCCACAAGTAATCCACACAACTTCATCCAAGAGATTTTCTTCATTAGAACATATTTGGACAAATTTAGTGATCCATTGCAATGAATGGGTGCCGTCAGAATGGGAGTTTAAATAGCTGATTAAAAACATCACAGTAATCCACACAACTCCATCCAAGAGATTGTTTCTTCATCAGAACATATTTGAAGGAAATTTAGCATTACATCATTTGCTCACCAATGGATCTACTGCAGTGAATAGGTGCTGTCAGAGTGGAAGTTCAAATAGCTGATTAAACACCACAATAATCCACAAGTGATCCACACAACTCCATCCAAGAGATTGTTTCTTCATCAGAACATATTTGAAGGACATTTAGCATTACATCATTTGCTCACCAATGGATCCACTGCATTGAATGGGTGCCGTTAGAATGGGGGTTCAAATAGCTGATAAAAACATCACAATAATCCACAAGTAATCCACACCACTCCAGACCATCATTAGGACGTTTTAACTTTAAACAGTTGTTTCTGGGTAATATATGAGCTGTCTATCCTCTATCCAAGTCATCTCATCTGAATCAGAAAAGAAATTTATACAGATCAAGCACTGTTTCAAGTCCAAAACAGTTCTGAACAAATATGTCAATGGACTTTCTGCATTAAAATAAATCTTGGACTGGCAATCTGGCCAAAAGTGATGGGTTAAAGTAAAAGCACTGGATTTATTACAGATTCACAGCTTTTTATTTCACAAGATGTTAACTGATTATTGTGATGCTTCTGTCAGCTGTTTGGACTCTCATCCTGACGGCACCCATTCACTGTGGTCTCATAATAGGCTATAATCTATATTTTGCAGCCAGATGTTGTAGTTAGTGAAGTGCTAACCATCCAAAACTTGACCTACTGAGTGCAACTATGCTTGCTTTGACTTTGAAAGCTAAGAGGAGCCTCTACAAGTGATAGCAGTGGTCAATGACTCTTAAACTTTTCATGCATTCTATAAATATATGACAAAAAAAAAAACTTTACTACTTCAGTGTAGGCTGTTATGTTTTGACCGCGAGGAAGGGTCTACTCATTCCAGCCGCTTAAATTATTATCTCACTTCCTCCCACTGGACATTCCACTACTGTGCCGACCTTTTCTCACTTCAGTGGAGTGGCTGGGATGCAATAAACCCGCTTTGATTATGACTTACTTCATCTTGAGAAAACCCAGGCGAGTCTAGAACGCACGCCATGCTTTAAAAAAGTGGAAATCGAGAGTCAGTGACCGGCCTGTCGCCTAATCTCGTCCTTTATCGCGTCCGTTTCCTCGCGACCTGGTGTGACCTCCAACTTACGTAAGTCTTGCATTCTAATTTTGTTAGAAACAAAAGTCTGCTTTCAATCTGTCAGTCGAATTGCTTTTTATTAGCACTGGAGTTTCAGAGGTATGCCACAAACATCCTTTTCACCCCATTCTGAGGCGAAGTTGACAAACTTTGACAAACACTGAAAAAATGTGTCGCTGCCTTTTAGTAGATGAGTCAAAAGTCCCTAAAACATCTGTGAGGGAAGTTAGTGGAAAAAACGGCTTAATGATGGACTGATATAATTATCCTCAATGAGGGGAACCTCTAACGGGTTCATCCCGCCACATTTTAATGACTCGTGGGTGCCAAGTGGCAAATGTGGTTACCGTGACACCATCCCCTGCTTGTTTCCCTTTCTCTTCCAATAGGCATAAACAAGTGTGATCAGTTTCAACAGTAGGGCCGAGGTTTGCATATCGGAAAATTTGGGGTAATTCTCTTCATTACCATTTTTTTATAGATTCATTATTGTATTAAATGCTGCACCACACAAAAATTCTACCAAAAACTAATAAAATGCTGTCTTTAGTGGGACAAGATATACATGTAAATTGGCACCGATGGTGTGAGGACCCTATTGGAATTTCTCAAGTTCTCCTTCTTCTTCTCTAAAATGAATCGCATTTTTGAGGGCCTAACCATGTTCAAAAACTCTCACAAAAAGTGGTGAGAATTTACATCTGATTTGGGTTTCAGAACTGGGTTTGGCAAAATGGCTCGATAACGCCACCTGTAAAGTTTCAACGAAGTGCCCCTCAAGCCATGTTTCACATACATGTACGAAAAGAAAAGACCTACAAAAAGTTTCCCGGTACAAAGTCCGAAACCCAACAGGAAGTCTGTTATTTTGAAGTTTTTACCATTTTCACTTGTATTTTAACGAACTCCTCCTAGATATTTAATCAGATCAACACCAGATTTGGTCAGTGTAATTTAAAGCCCTTTGTGACGTTAAATTACAAATCAGAAAATTTGAATTATTTTTGAAGGATCATTTGACACTTCAAACTGGCTGTTATTAAGCCTCTCATTAAAAAACACAACTTGATTCTGGAGAATTTGTTAATTTCAGACCGATTTCAAATTTCCCGTTTCTGTCAAAAATACTAGAAAAGATCCTGTCAGGTGTGTTTTCTTAGAGAGAAATGGTATCTGTGAGGATTTCCAGTCAGGATTTAGAACGTATCATAGTACTGAGACTGCTCTCATCAGTACAAATGACAAGTACAAGTTACAAATGACCTGCTCTCATCAACTGATTGTGGTTGTATCTCTCTATTAGAGTTAATGGATGACCATAGCATTCTTTTAAGTAGACTGCAAAATTATTTTGGCATTAGTGGAACTGCAATGGCATGGTTCAAATCGTACTTATTTGACCGTCATCAATTCATAGCAGTGAATGAAGAGGTATCATATTGATCACAAGTACAGTATGGAGTACCACAAGGCTCAGTAGTAGGACTGCTGTTTTTCACGCTTAACATGTTACCATTGGGAGATATCATCAGAAAACATGGTGTTAGCTTTCACTGTTATGCTGATGATACTCAACTCTATATTTCTTTGCAGCCTGATGAAATATACAGATTCCCAAAACTAACGGAATGCATAGTTGATATAAAAAAAAAACTGTGTGACTATTAATTTCCCACTGCTAAATTCTGAAAAAATAGAGATTTTAATTATTGGACCTTGATGGCTGGTCTGTCAATTGTTTGCCATCTGTTAGGGATCTAGGTGTGCTATTTGATAGCAATCTTTCCTTTGAAAACCATGTTTCTAACATTTGTAAAACTGCATTTTTCCATCTTAAAAATAAAGCTAAATTACGAATTATGTTCTCACTGTCAAATGCAGAAATGTTTATTCATGCATTGATGATCTCAAAGTTAGATTATTATAATGCTTTACTTATTAATAAACAAATTCAAACCGGTCCAACATGCAGCAGCTAGAGTTCTTACTTTAACCAGAATATATGACCATATTAGCCTGGTTCTTCTATAAAACATTGTGTACATTTTTATATCTTGATAATTTCTCATAAACACCTGAATGGTTTAGCTCCTTAGTACTTGAGTAAGCGCTTATCGCATTATAGACCTTCACATCTGCGCCAATCTCAAAACTCTGGCAATTTGATAATACGTAGAATCCTTCCTATTAGCATTAACCATTTAAATCTAACATTAAAATTAACATTAAAAAACTTAATGACCCCAAATGTTTAATTTATGGTAATATATAAGTTATTGATCAAATAATCACCACGTATATCATTATTTACTGAAAAAAAAGCTCAAATGAATGTTAGTGTACTGTCAGGACTCAATATATTTTAAGAATTTGTGTTTTTTTTTCCTCTCTGGGTCATTGGGTTTGAATCTCTGTGATATGCTTAAGTGCACACAGGGAGGATGTGATTGCAGCGTGAGGGTGTGTAATTGGGGGTGTCGAGCCTCCAACACCAGGCTCTCACGTCTGACTTGCACCGTGGAATGTACTGTACATGAGGGTCTACGTTAACCGAGGCCAGGAAATACGCAAGAGACGGAATTCTTGATTTCTCCCCCATGATTCCTCAAAGACCATCACCCCTATCGAGGCAGACAAATTTGTGCAGGTAAACATGACCCCTGGAGGCTCACCTTGGCTGAGGCAGCGTCACACCTGTCTGTGGCCCACAGGTGAAGGAGCTAAACAGGCCTCAGCTAAGAAAACCCTGTCCTCTGTGAACCCTAGTTATATGGATGTGGTGTGCTGGGCACACAAGACCAGATGTATTTTAGATCTGAAGAACATCAGTAAGAGTCCTAATGCAGCTGGGGATCTTTGGTGATGTAGCGTACATCCACACAGATGCTGGGTAAATCTGTGTGTCGAGTGGACTTTTTGTGCTTTTCCAGAAATTACTTAAGTGTTTTATGTTTTGTGAACAAACCAGAAAGTGCAGAATTCGTGTACAGAATTCATATACTGTTAACATTTCGGCCACTTAATAAAAAAAAAAAAAAAGTTATTGTGACACTTTATCTCAGAATTCTCACTTTTTTCTCAGAATTGTGATACAAACTCACAATTCTACAATTTTTTTTTTCAGAATTGTGAGTTATAAACTCGCAATTCAGACTTTTTTTTCTCCGAATTGCGTGATATAAACGTGCAATTGCGAGCTATAAAGTCAGAATTGCGTCACTGAAAACTTGCAGTTCTGACTTTTTCTCACAATTCTTACCTTTTTTTTTCAGAATTATGAGATATAAAACTCGTAATTAATTATAATTTTGTCCACTTTTAAGGGGGAAAAATCTGATGTTCTCAGAATTGCGAGTTTATATCTCACAAACTCGCAATTGCGTGTTATAAAGTCAGAACTGTGAGATATAAACTAGCAATTCTGAGAAAAAAAAAGTGAAAAATGTTATATCTTTTTATATAAGTTTATATCTCTCACTTTATAACTCGCAATTGCGAGTTTATATCATGCAATTTTAAGAAAAAAAGTCAGATTTGCAAGATTTGCGCAATTCTGATTAAAATTCGCTATTGAGTTTATATCACAAGTCTGACTTCATTTCTCATAATTGTGAGTTTATGTCTCACAGTTCTAACTTTATAACTCACAATTGCAAATTTATATCTCTCAATTCTATGGAAAAAGTAAGAATTGTGAGTTTGTATCACATAATTCTGAGTAGAAAAGTCTCGCAATTGCAAGAAAAAATGTCGCAATTATTTTTAAAATTCAGTGGCGGAAACGGGCTTCCATAAATATATGTACTTTGAAAATTACATCTAATATAATATAATAGATCTGATAGATAGATATGATAGATTTTTAAAGTTTTTTCAACTTAAAAAGTTTAGTTGACATAATTAAATACTTAATATTCAACCACTAATGTCAAGTAACCTAAACTTTTAAAATAACCTAAAAGTTTATTTGAAATAGGTTAACTGACATTTCCAAGTAACCTGGACTTGTAAAGATTAGTTTAGTTTAGTTGCAACGTTACTACACGTAGTACCATAAAATCAGAATTAGTGTGTTGTAATCGGTGTATAGTTATAGAAAACATTTTCACAGGCTGTTATAAAAGGGGTTGTTTGACTGACATGTAAAAAAACCAATGAATCTTTCTTTTCTTTTCTATGACATTTAGGCGCAAATTACATCAAAACTCTGTGAGCAGGTGAGAAAATTACATTTTATTTGCTTGCTACAAGACTTGCTGTGTTAAAACTCTTTAAGTAATAAATTATGATTTTAATACTGGTTTTCTATTTGAGGCTGAGAAAGTAAGATGGATGTACCCTGCATTTTAAAATATTCTTTGCAAATCATATTTGTTTGGAGTTTACCATCCTTCTTTTAATGAATGCACATGTAAATGTTGGCAGTTGCGCATTCAAATTGTGCTTGTTTTAGTTTCATTGTAGCTAAACAATGTTGCCTTGAGGCTTTTTTCTTCTTTTTTTTCAGCTGCAAATGAACCGCAGAGCGGTACTGCTTGGTCACCGATGCTCAAGAATCCAATTGCTCAGGGAGACAAAATTACACTCAGATCTGTTTCTCTCATGGGGGCTATTTGATTTGGAAATGATTAGTGGTTTTGCATGCGGGTTAATGCCAGATATGGAACTGGTTGCATGAATGAATGTGTGATAGCATTCAGGTCTTTTTTTTATGATACAATAAATAGCACAGCATGTTCTGCATTGAGGGGATTTGTGAATGCGGGCAGAATGCATTTATGGGTTTGATGTGCGATTTCCATGTTTGTTACCAACATTTCTAGACCGTGATGTTTGTGGGCCCAAGATCAAAAGTTTATGTAGAAAAATATACATGATACAGTCTTTAGACCATCAAGAAACCATTAATCAATGTGCATTTTATCTTAAATTTTTCCATGTGTCATATCCACGGGAATAGAGACTTGTATACACACAATGCGCTTCAGAAGTCTGAGACCACATTCCATGCCAGACTTTCAAAGGTAGGCTAAAACATGTCAGAAGTCATATTTTTATTGTCTCCAGAAAAACCAGAGGAAAATAAATGAACAGGAACATTTAAAAAATGAAATAAAAATGCAATAAAGTGAAGCATGTGGCTTAACTTGGCAAGATGTATGTTTCTTGGTTGCTAGCGCTATAGTGATGGAGCGACGAACCTAATTTTTTTGGGTGTGCTGTTCACACTCATGCAGAGTTATGCCATCAGGGGACAACATCATAGTTTTTTCCATTCTGTTTCCTTTTGAAAGTTATTGAACCTCGTCTTTATTGAACTTGGCTTCCTGTAATGCACTTCATTTCCTCAACAGTGGAGATCCAACAGATCCTATTTTCCATTTTCTAAACAATTATTTTATAGGGATTTTTACACCCTTGGTACTAAATCCTCAGGTCTTAAATTTCACCTTGTAGGATTACGAAGAAGAAAAGGCGCATTATTACAGGTTTGGTGAAGGAGTTTAAAGGAACTGTCCACCCAAAACACATTTGTGAAGAACTGTTATGCAGCATTTGCCATATGCCAATTCATACATTAATGTGCATTTTCATCCGACCTGTCTGCTGTGTTTAGACCATTATATATAAAATCTATAATCATTTATGATTTTGACAAATTTTTTTTTTTCTTAAAAAGGGTTTACAGGCTGAAATGTAAGGTTTCTCATTTCATAAAACCTTTTTTTTTTTTTTTTTTTTTGTTATTATTATAATGTTATACAAAAAAAAAATGTTATTATAGCATTATTTAGTATTTTTATGATACAGAAAGGTCCATATATATTTGGGCACTGACACTGATTATTTTAGCTTTTGTGAACATGGGCTTAAAGTGCACACTCTGAGCTTTAATTCATCAAAATTGGAGAAAAGGTTCAGGAACTACAGCTCTTTAATAAGTACATCCCTCCTTTTTCAAGGGACCATAAGTAATTGGACAGTTGTGGGCTATTCGTTAATTTTTTCTACATCAGTTAAGCAGGTAAAAGGTCTGAAGTTGGTTCTAATGGTGCCATTTGTATTTGGAAGCTGTTGCTCTGAACCCACATCATGCGGTCAAAGGAGCTCTGCATGCAAGTAAAACAGCCAATTGTTAGGCTTCAAAAACAACATTAGGAACATTAGAAGTGGTCAAATCAACAGTTTGGTACATTCTGAGAGAAAAAAAGAACACACTGGTGAGCTCAGCCCTGGATGTTCACAGAGGACAACAAAGAAAAGAAAGACCATTTCACAACGTCCAGCCAAGTGAAGAACACTCTCCAGGAGGTAAGCATGTTACTGTCAAAGCCTACAATCAAGAGAAGACTTCACGAGAGCAAATACAGAGAATTCCCCACAAGGTGCAAACAAGGCCAAATTAGACTTTGCCAAAAAAACATTTAAAAAGCCAGACCACTTCTGAAAAAGAATTCTTTACGTGGCTAAAATTAAGATCAGTCTGTACCAGAATGACGGGAAGAAAAAAGTATGGAGAAGGCTTGGAACAGCTCATGATCCAAAGCATACATGATCTGTGAAACATGGTGAAGCAGTGTGATGGCATGAGCATGCATAGCTTCCAGTGGCATTGGGTTACTGGTGTTTACTGATGATGTGACAGAAGACAGAAGCAGCCGGATGAATTCTGAAGTGTATAGGGATATCCTGTCTGCCCAGATTCAGCCAAAGGCACCAATGTTGATTGGACGGCGCTTCATTGTACAAGTAAACGATACAGCAAAAGCGACCCAAGAGTTTTTGAAAGTGAAAAAGTGGAATATTCTGTAATGGCCAAGTCAATCCTCCAATCTCAGCCTGAATGAGTATGCATTCCACTTGCTGAAGAGAAAACTAAAGGCAGAAAGACCCACAAACATACAACTGAAGTCAGCTGCAGTAAAGGCCTGGCAAAGCATCACAAAGGAGGAAACCCAGTCTCTGGTGAAGTCCATGAGTTCCAGACTTAAGGCCGTAACTGCCTGCAAAAGATTCTCATGAAGATTCTCTGAAGATCTGCACTTCAATTTCCTCTTGATTGTTCCATTGTAATTGCATATAGAGCTGAAAATATATAAACTGTGTCAATGTCCAAATATATATCTGGACCTGACTGTATATAATAGCATTTTGAGTGTTGTTTCTTTGATATGTGGGTAAACAATACTAAAATTTTGGAATAATACAAGAATACAGTTAAAATATTTTGGTTTAGAAACAATTTTCACTCATATTGCTAGTAGATTTCACAAATAATTACAATTAGAATCAGCAATTAGCCCACTGTAATGAATGTGAAATTTTAAAGTAGAAATATCTCACAATTCAAACTTTTTGACTGAATTCTGACTTTACTTCTTGCAATTGCAAGTTTATATTCCCCAATTCTGACTTTATAACTCGCAGTTGCAAGTTTATATTTTGAGAAAAAAGTCAGAATTGCGAGTTTATATCTTGCAATTCTGACTTTATAACTCGCAATCGTGTTTTTATCATGCAATTCTAAAAAAAAAGTCAGAATTGCCTGATTATATCTCACAATTCCTGACTTAATTTCTCAGAATTGCAAGTTTGTATCCCTCAGTTCTAATTTTATTAATTGTAATTTTGAGTTTATATCTCACAGTTCTGAGAAAAAAAAGTCAGAATTGCAAAATAAAAACTCTGTTTCATTCACAACTTAATAAAATAATCATTTTTACATTGTATACTTTACACTTTATATACAACCCTACCCATCCAAAAAAAACACCAGTGGGTGTGGGAAATAATCAGTAGTTGTGACAGCAAGCATTGCATGGAGCAGTAAAATCTTGAGTAGTACCCGTAAATCGTAGTAGCTCGCTCTTTCAACAGTTCCCTTGGCTTATGAAGAAAGAAGAATTTCACCACGCGATTAATGGCAAATAATTTTCATCAGCAGCTCTGACGATGCAGTTAAACATCAGTGCACATGGTATAATTATTTAAGCCGCAGTTAGCTCAAGGTTTTTGAAAGCTGAAGAATGAAAGAGCCCTCACCTGATTTAGAGAGTGTTGATCTGCCTTTATGACACACTTAGCACCTCATCATACTTCCCCAGATGCAGCTGTAAAGATCTAGAGCTTTGCCCGCCACACTTGGAACTGCGCTGATATTTACACAACAGATACCGCTTGCTGTTCCCCACATCAGACCCTACTGCAGCGCTAGGTCACTTTTAAATTTACATGTTATTTCATTACTTCTAGTTAAAATAACGAATAACGGTACATTGTTAATTTGTAGGTACAGTAAGTTTTTTCCGAAAGTCTTGTTCCCAAACCTAGGAAGTATGGTATTGTGAGAAAAAAAAAGTGAAGTAATATATACTTATACCTTTTTCTGTTTCCATCACAGTCACACGTTATAAGCTGTACATTTTTGATTCACCAAAAAAATTAGAGTCACTTGTTCAGAAATCTGACTAACTGGTTATGCAGCATGCTTTTGATTAAAAGAATCTGTTCAAAAGAGTAATTTGTTTTGAAATCAGACTACTGAGGTCGTGCTGTAGATTTACTAGAATGTTGTGCAAGTTGAATCATTTTTTTTCTGTCAGAGTGTTTCTGTCAGACCTTTTTGCGAACTCGATTGATCAATTAAATGAAAAGATTGATTCATTCACAAATCTGGCATTGCTAGTTCAGAAACAACCCAATTGCTGATATTTTACCAGAGTAAATATACATCAATCTTACTGACACACAAGGATTTATCAGTAATTTTACTCTCTGTATGTATTTGGTTCACTAAAATAAACTGATTCATTGGAGTCATTCATTTGGGAATCTGACAACACTGGTTGCACAGTATGCTTTTGATATACTGAAAAGAATCAGTTCATAAGAGTCATTGTTCTTAAATCAGACTACACTGGTTGGGATGTAGTTTGATAACTTTTTCCGAAAGATTTTATGTCTAGTAATATGTGACTTATACCTTTTCTCTTTCCATTAAACTTAGACATTTAGTTATAAGATGTACATGTTTGATTTACCAAAAAGAAACGGTTCATTAGAGTCACTTGTTCAGGAATCTGACTACTCTGGTTATTCAGCATGCTTTTGACTTACTTAAAAGAATCTGTTCAGCAGAGTCAATCATTCTGAAATCAGACTACTGTGGTCATGCTGATTCACTAGCAAGTTGTGCAAGTTGAATAATTTTTTCCAGAAATTCTGTCAGAATGTTTTAATTTAACACAAGCGCTGTTAACAGAACCGAATATTCCCAGCCCTAGTATGCTCTTTAAAAAAGAAAAAGTTGGTGTTTCCAAAAGTTATCAGTGATATTTTATGTCCAAAGAACAACAGTGTGGCTGATATGGACAGGAAAATATGATTACCCTGTAATAAGAAGCAGGTGCTGTGTCTGGTTACTAAGATACCCTTCCCTTGATGCTGTTAACAAGACTGAAATATGAACGTATGAATTAACCTTGAATGCAGCAAAATTGCAGATACCCAGAGCTACGTAATGCTGGAACACATGACTGAAGCTGCAAGCAATGCACTGTACAGTATGATTGGGGATGTTGAAATCCCTGTACATTATGCATTATACTGGAAAGGTCAAGAATGCGGTCACACACTATCTAAGGATCAAACGCAGGGTGTTGAATGCTGAATGATGTCAGGATTTTAAAAACATGGCAGTAACTCTACATCCTTTTCAGCACCTACTTCAGATGATGTGTAAGCACGAGACCAAAAAGCTCTTAAAAATATGATTATTTATCAATGTCATTGAGTCATAATTGAAAACTTTAATCACCTGCACTGAACTGAAACTCATCTCCAAGCATTATTTCACCTTTTACTTCTTGGCCTTATTTCCCAGGTCCAAATGTGCGCTGACAGATGTTCTGCTTGTTAGATGAGATCTCTGAGCTCTGGTCTGAACTTCAGAGTGCTGGACGGGTTTGGGCTTACTGGCCAGAGTATAAAGAAAAGTGGCAATTATTCTTTTGGACATTTTACTGTAGTTCATAAAACGTCAAAGGTATAAAATCTGACATTTTTAACGACAATGTCTGTTCAATATGAAAGCGATTGAAACTTTCACTGTGTTTTCATTGAGATTTAGTTTCTGCAGAAATGAAGACAGACACAACAGAAATATGCTTCACAGGAATCTTGATACTGCACAAGAACATTGCAGTTGTAAACTTAAATTGTAATTAAACTGCACTTATTTATTTTTATTATTAAACAGAGCCTTATTTCACATTTTGCAGAGTATCTCTGTTTTTAAGTGTTTGTCCTCTCCACATCCTCACCAAATTATTCGTAGTTTGTATATTATACCAAATATGCGTAGGGCAATCGTATGTATGTATGTTGTTTTTTTGTTTTGTTTTGTTTTGTTTTGTTTTTACCTTGAAATAGCAGAGTTTTTTTCCATGTTCGCCCGCAAACGTTTGATCCGGGAGTATGTAATTGGGCGAGTGCGAATGAAATTCGCTCCCTATACCTTTAAACAGGACACTGTCAATTGTAGTGGTGTCTAATGCCAAAGTGGACGTTCAAGGGCACTCATTCAGTCCCATAATGCGCCGCAATATCGAGTAATATGCTCCGTGACGGTTGTGCCAAATTAATTCCTGCGTCTCACGAGAAGATGGCGCCAACCAACTGTTTGCACTACAAACCATTATGCTCATAATTAAGATAATGCATTAAAATAATATGGTAAGACACATCAATTTAAAATATCAAGCAGCAAAACGAGCTGTTTTGTACAGCTGTTTTACGCGGATGAGACTGGAAGCCAGACCCATAAAATTTACAAATGGCCGCGCCCGTTCTTACAAGAAAAAATGAGGTGGATAGCTAAATCATCCATCCTTTTTCCAAACCGCTCGTCCGATGTGGGTACAGTGTCATATCATACAGGTATAAATTTCTTTTTAATTGATTATTAAATAGTTTAATGTCAGTTTAAACATATTCGTTTCCATGACAGAGTTCAAGAAGTTTTCTAGTGATTATTAAATAACAAGCACAAACTATGCAAAAGTTTTTTAACCCTTCCTGTACACTCAGTGTCTAAATTTGCTCACTCGTTTTCATTCACTCCAGTAACTGGATTATGTTAGTGGACTAATGTAGGGAATAGTGAATGAGGGTATATGGGGCAATTTTAAACACCGCACATAAGTACAGTTATCCACTAATTATGACTTCGATATATTTACAAATTCCACTCACTTAACTGTAGGGGGCTCCAAAGTTGCAAAACACACAAAACTACATACAGTTGCTTTAAATATTGTAGGAAATTACCAATTTTATTCATTAACAGCACATTAACCTGATAAAAAGGTGACTTTAAAGATATTTATGTTTAACAAAGGATAAACATTATATACACTACCAGTCAAAAGTTTTTGAACATAAAGAATTTTAATGTTTTAAAGAAGTCTCTTCTGCTCACAAAGCCTGTATTTATTTGATCCAAAATACAGTGAAAACAGTAATATTGTGAAATATTTTTAGTATTTAAAATAACTGTTTTCTATTTCAATATGTTTTAAAATGTAATTTATTCCTGTGATCAAAGCTACATTTTCAGCATAATTACTCCAGTCTTCAGTGTCATATGGTCCTTCAGAAATTATTCTAATATTATTCATTATTAAATTATTATTATTCTCAATATTTAAAACAGCTGAGTATTTTTTTCCAGGATTCTTTAATGAATAGAAAGATCCAAAGATTAGCATTTATCTGAAATAAAAAGATTTTGTAACATTATACACTATACCATTTAAAAGCTTAATACCTTTATTTAGCAAGGATGCTTTAGATTGATCAAAAGTGATGATGAAGACATTTATAATGTTAAAAAAGATTTATATTTCAGATAAATGCTGTTCTTCTGAACTTTCTATTCATCAAAGAAACCTGAAAAAAATTCTACTCAGCTTTTTAACATAATAATGATAAATGTTTTTTTTGAGCAGCAAATCAAAATATTAGAATGATTTCTGAAGGATGATGTGACTGAAAGTAATGATGATAAAAATACAGCTTTGAAATCACAGGAATTAATTACATTTTAAAATATATTTAAATAGAAAACAGTTATTTTAAATAGTAAACATATTTCTAAATTTTACTGTTTTTGCTGTACTTTGGATCAAATAAATGCAGGCTTGGTGAGCAGAAGAGACCTAAAAAAAAAAAAATCTGGTAGTGTAGGCCTAAAAAAAAGATTTATAAAAATATTTCTATTTCAAATCAATTTAACTTTTGAACTTTCTCATTTTCAAAGAAAATCGGACAAATCATAGTTTAACCAACAAATATTAATATTAACATGAACCATTAAGAATAACTGAGGATCAGTAATAATTGATAACTGAGAACCAATGATTTCTGAAGGACTGCATGAAATTCATTGAAAACTGTTTTTATTGCAAGAATAAATTACAAATTTAAATTATAAATATATTTCAAAATATATTAGAATAGAATTTTAAACTGTAAAATATATATATATATATATTTATTTATATATTTTCAAAACATTAAAAAATATGAATTATTCCAATCTTTTGACTACTAGTGTACTGCAGTATTATATATTGCTATATATGGTGCTGTTATGCTAAATGATAACATTGTTCATAAGCTACGAAGATGCATTACTGCTCTGAATGAGCTGCACTCCAGTTCTCGAAGCATCTGTATCCATTTGTCACAGCCAAATTAAATAATCCCATCATATCCTTACACATGCCAGTCACTCAGCTGTGGGGTGAGCCCTTTGGAAGAGCCCCATTGTTTGATTTGACAGAGTACAGTTAAGAGCTCTTCCTTTGAGTTGCAGCTGTTGGCCCGAGCGGACGGGAATGAGACCACGGACTGCAGGTATGCGGAGGTGAGCAATGACAGGCTTTTTAAGCCTCCTCTTTGATGTTCTGCCCCCCTCTGGGAGCTAAAAGGGTAATGTGAGACATCAGGGAGCACAATGACTCTCTCACCTGCACCCTTTGAAGATCCAAGCATGCCTAGGACATCTCCATCAGAGGATCCACAGACGTTTATGGGCCTTTTTTCTTTCTTTCTTGTTTTGAGTGCACTAGTCAAACTACTCCCCAAGTCTTTGTGGCCGTGTGTTTCTCAGCACTCTGGTTACAGCGGCTCTTGTTCGGGATGAGACCGGTGTCAACCTGCTCCGTGGCCCGATCAGCATCAATCGCTCAGCCTCTGTATGTCAGTGATCCTTGAGCGTGACCTCCTGCGCTGACCAATTCTCCAGGCAGATTCTCTTTCCAGGACGCTTTCTCACGACTTATGTCCGCAACTGTGCCCTGTGGCTTTTTTTCCTATAAAATACTGTTGCTTCGCAAGACCTGCTGTAGGTTCGGACTCAGCTCAGATTAGCTCAGGTAGCTCAGGTTTGATATTCTTCCTATAGACAGAAGTCACTGTTATCTCACCAAAATATATATATATATATATAAATTAAAATACAAAATTAAAATCTATTCAAATCTGCTATATATATATATATATAGCAGATTTGAATAGATTGTTCTTAAAAGGTCATACACTGTAATTAAAAAATAAATAAATAACTAGAAAATAGATAAACAAAATAATAATAATAATAATAATACATTCAAAGTTGTATAAAAACAAAGGTTGTTGGAATGTGTTTTACAAGAATATACTTTATATACTAAATATATTTTAGTTTTTCTACTTCAAAATTCCTTGTTTAATTCAATTTATATACCTGGGATAAATTTCACTGAATAAAAAATGAATATGTGTAAATAATAAACTAATAATAAGCAAACTGAAACCATATCCATATTTTCTTCTTTTTTGCAATATATGTTCTTGGTGACATGAATAAATTTCAATGTTCAAAAACATTAAAAAAAAAAAGTTTTCTGATGAGGCCATCATCTCTCACCCTGACATGGCCACAGGAGGGAGTCGGAGGGTCAAGAACATTTTCCAGCATTGTTATTTTAAGCAGGTCTATCTGTAAATATTGCTGTACTAACCTATACTGTTGTTGTAGGATGCTCTACAGCCGGACCAGAGGAGCCAGTGTGAATCAAAGCAGCTATAGCCAATGGCAACGGTTCATGTGCGGACAGGTGAAAAAGATACTTCTGTAGGTCAGCACAAGGTCATCAAGCAGAAGACAGATAAGTGACTCTGCATGAGGTAATACCACATCAACCACACACACCTATTTGGCTTGGCAAAGGGAGCTCTTTGTTATTGCAGAGAAGTGCTGATGGCTTCTGTCCCCCTCTGGTAGGGTCACCGGGGCCCTTTTCTGAAACAAAATAGGCCATGCACCTGACAAAGAGCCAACATCATCAAATATTGATCTATATTTACACTACCGGTCAAAGGTTTGGACACACTGAATGGGATTGTTTTAAATGATTCTAAAACATTTAGTTCTTTTTCATCTATGCTTGAAATTACTATTTCTTTGCAAATTTAAATTGTTTGAAAAATTTAAATGTTTTAAACATTGTTGGGGGAATGGATTACAAGTAATGTGGGTTATGTAATCAGATTACTTTTTTTCAAGTAACTAGTAAAGTAACACTAACACTTTAAGTCCTTGTTACATGTACTTTCTATTATAACAATTCATTGTGCATAATTACATGCAAGTAACCCGAAGCCAAACCCTAATCCTAACCCTAACCATATAGTAAGTACATTTAGTTAATTAATATTGCTCAGTACTTACTGTAAATTGATAATTACACTAACATGGACACCTTAAAATAAAGTGTAACTAAGTAACACATTACTTTTATATTTACAGCAAATATATCTGACTGACAGTGACTGGCAATATATATATATATAGTTACTTTTTCAAATAAGTAACGCACGTTACTTTGTTTTCTCATTTATTCACTGACTCAGTTGCCCAAAATATAATAGCCTTTGGGTTTTTTGTTATTAAAAACAAATAAGCAAGCTCAGCCCAGATGAAAAAAAGTAACACAAAAATAATGTAATGGATTACTTTCCATAAAAAGTAACAAAGTAACACAATTAGTTACTTTTTTATGCAGTAACATACTGTAATTCATTACTTTTAAAAGTAACTTACTTCAATTGTTAAAAAACAGACAAGAAGTGTCTACCACTGTGAAACAGTATTAATATAAAAATTATTTGTTTTGATTTTTTTTTTTTTTTACAGTTCTTTTCCCTTTGTTTTGAATTTTGCTTTTCATTCCGCTTGTTTAAGGGTTAACAAAAATGTTTAGAAAAAAAAATTGTGCCTATAAATTTCTTTACAAAATTATTTTTTTATTTAAACAGGCTTTTAATAAATGAGTTGAAGTGTAAGAAAAGCCAAGTGTCTACCATACATAATACAATATTTTATTTTATTTTATTTTACTTTTAAATGTAATTTAATTTAATTCTTTAACTTTATTTACATTTTATAGTTCCGTTTTCAGTTTATTATTTTCAATGACTTTACCATTAATATAAAATGTGAATGTGCATGTCTGGTAGTGTACATTTATGCCAAATGCTGAAGCTAAACATGAGCTATATGTTAACCAGTCTTAAGTAGCACAAGTATATTTGTAGCAATGGCCAAAAATACACATTATGGGTCAAAATGATACATTTTTGAGTAAAGCTCATGTTCCATGAAGATATTTTGTAAACTTCCTGCCGTAAATATGTCAAAACTTAATTTGGACAACTTTAAAGTTGATTTTCTTAGTATTTTGATTTTTTTGCACCCTCAGATTCCAGATTTTCAAATAGTTGTGTCTCGTCCAAATATTGTCCTATCCCAACAAACCATACATCAGTGGAAAGCTTGTTTATTTTCAGATGATGTATACATTTCAATTTTTAAAAATTGACCCTTATGTCTGGTTTTGTGGTACAGGGTGGTATGTTCAGTAAGAGCAATGCAAATGTATGCATGCATATTATTTAGGGGTAGAGTCACGTAACGTGTCACCCACTTAATCTAACAAACTGTGCAAAGTGATAACATTTTATTCTTTCTCTTCTCAGAGTCCTATCCTATTTCCATGTGGAATTAATGACCACATTAATCTGGTCTCTCTGTTACTCATCACCCATAATTCCCTGCTGTGACCTCTATGACCCTCACCTCCTCTTGTGTCTGTCCTCTTCTCCTCCTCATCCTCTTTTCCAGCAGCATTCACCTCTGAATGACTCGAGGCTCTGGCAGGGTGACAGCCCCTGTCTGTCTCTCCCGGACCAGCCTGAACCAACACCAGCTTAATCCCCGGGATCGCCTTTCCCCCATGGGGACACAAGTGTGGATCAGTGGGCCAGAGCTCCAGGAATCTCCTCTTTTAATTGTGGTACAGAATCACACCGCACTATACAACAAACATCTTTATTAGTACATATGCCATGTTTGGACCCTATTTAATAAAAGTTGGAACAGGCATGTTTTGATAGTCAGGTGTGTGCTTAAAGTAATAGTTGTTTAAAATTAATCACCTTCATGTTGTTCCAAACCTGTAAGACCTTTGTTCATCTTCAGAACATAAATTAAGATATTTGGGATGAATTCAGAAAGCTTTCTGACCCTACATAGACAGCAACGCAACTGACACGTTCAAGCCCCAGAAAGGTAGTAAGGGCATCATTAAAATAGTCCATCAGCGGTTGAACCGCAATGTTATGAAGTTACAAGAATGCTTTTTCTGCACAAAGAAAACAAAAATAACGACTTTATTCAACAGTTTCTTCTCTTCCATGTCAGTCTTCACCATGCTTTCAGGAGAGTACCACGATGGACCTTTCTGGTCCTTGAACATGGATGCATGGTCAGAAATCCTGAAGACTTCATCAAAAAAATCTTAATTTGTGTTCCGAAGATGAACAACAGTCTTACGTGTTTGGAACGAAATGAAGGTAAGTAATTAATGACAGAATTTTCATTTTTGGGTGAACTCTCGCTTTAACAAAATCTGCTCAAATTGTGTGTTTTCTTCCTTGGTGTTTTAAAGAGTTTTGTCCCCATAGCTGACAAAAGGCTCATTCAGATATAGCATTCACACCAGAGCAGAGTGGTGTCAGAATCAGTAGCTCTCTAACCATGAAAAACTACTTGCATCTGCTTAATTTCACTTCCCTTGTGGCAAGTCAGAGAATGAATTACCAAGAGGGAGGATTTATTAACCATGCAGATTTTAAACCTTGGGTGATCGCTCTGTTTTGCGTCCATTGGATTGTGGGAAGCATACGTAATACGAACGCGCAAGGCATCCAGCGTCCGGACGCCACAACTTGTAGTGCCCAATGGACGGTAAAGATAAGATCTAGCACAATGGAAACATGTCGGATGAGGAAATACCCTTTAAGACAGCAGTAAAAGAGAGAGAGTGGTGGGACTCCAGGCATGAGAGGCATCTTAGCTCTGTACACTCATATGTTCACAGGCTGAGGTCAGTGAACCTGAGAGTAAAACAAACCGTTAAGCTAACAGAGGGCGCCATGCATCACTGCACATGCATTCTTGTCAGTGGGAGATCTCATGGCTCATAGAGCCAGACTGGTGGATGCATTTTTTTTACAGCATGGTTTACCAAAGTCAAGAAAAGTGCGAGGATTTGCACATTAGCCTGGTTAGTGGGATATAACAATATCAAAATCTCACAGTACAATGATATCTCAATGTAAAGTCCATGATATGATATTCATTGCAATATTTAAAAAAAAAAAAAAAAAAAGAAAAATACAAATGATGACTTGGAAAAAATAAAAACTTTTGTACATTCTAAAGTTAAATTATTCTATCTAATGCACTTTGAGAGTTCAGAATTAAGAGCTCCAACCCATGTTCTTAACTAAGAAAACTTGTCAGTGAAAAAAAAAGTCAGTGAATTGACTTGTACCTGAATTTTAAAGGGGACTCAACTCTTTTTTATTTGTGATATACTGTCTCAGTCTAAATTACATTCACACTGGTGTTTTAGGAAACTAAACTAATTAGAATATCTGTTGTGGAAATAAAGCATAATTGGTGGCCGTTGTATTCTCAGATGTGTGCTAATCTGACAGCACATGCAATAAACTGCATTTACTGTGAACTGAGCTATTCTGAGGTGTAGAAAACATTGGATCACAAGCTGATCGCTTGAACAAAGTGTGCCCTTCGCTTTGAAACACATAATGAAAACAGACTTAATAAAGAGATTAAGCCATATTGTGCGTTCAGTTTTAGTTTGTTTGACAGATACTGTGCCAAAGCATAATGGCCCAAAACACAGCTTTAAAGACCTTTCATGTTAGAATAAGAAGTTTAAATATATTTTAAAAAGTACACTTTTTGCCCAGAAGACCTATTGTTTCATATCGTCATTGTGACCACGAAAAGACAGTTTTGTTAACGCGATACCACGATATTGATAATACCGTTACATCCCTACTGGTTAGATAGCATGTGTGTTTGCCACAAACAAAGTCTGACAGTATATGTTAAAAAAAAAAACAGCAAAATGCGATTACTCACTATGAGTACTTGAATAGGTAAGACGATTATTTATTTATTTTTTTATGATTTTTTTACAGCATGCATATATAGCAGCATGGTTTCCCAAAATCAAGAGTGCCAAGATTTTGCATATTAGCCTGTGTGTTTGCAAACAGTCTCACAACAATATATTAAAAATGAAGAGATGCGATTACTCACAAAGAGTACTTGAATAGGTTATACATTTATTTATTATTATTATAATTATTATTTATTTTTTTAATTTTTTTTACAGCATGGTTTACCAAAGTCAAGCAGAGTGCCAAGTTTTTTACATTAGCCTGGTTAGAAACTTTGATTTATGTTTGCAAGCATAGTCTTACAACAAAATTTTAAAAATAGTGAGCTGTGATTACTCGTAATGAGTACTTGACTTTTTTACAGCATTGTTGACCAAAGTCAAGCATATTGCAAAGATGTATACATTAGCCTGGTTAGATAGTATGTGTATTTGTCAACAGTCTCAAAACAGTATTTAAAAAAAACCTCAAGATGAAGTTACTCACAAAGAGTACTTGAATACTCAGATTATTTATCTGGTGAGTACTTGAGTTGACAAAATAACCAAAATGGCTACCTCTAGTTTTTGAGGTTTTCCTGTATGTGTCAGCTTGTGTGCTCGCACCCTCTTTGCCCCCTCACCCTGGTGCCCTGTGGTTAATTGGATTCAGACAGGGCTTGTTGATGGGAGGGAAGAGTGTGGCTGCATTGTTATCTGAGGGTCTCGGCGCAGCATCAGTCTGATAACATAAGCTCTGCACTCCCTGAGCACTGCCCCCTCAGCACAGCGAGAAGCGCTCTTACACAAGACTCCGGAGCATGGCACAGCCGACCGGATGCACACACACCACACAAACATTCTCGCTTGCTTGTTATGCATGAGAATTTAACGGTTCTGATACCTTTTGATAATGTATAACTGAAAATTTGCTAGTTTGTGTACAACGAAAGTCATTCGAATTTATAATGAAATTTGGGTTAGTTAATGAATAAAAGCACAATATTATAACAAAACACCCAATGCGTGTGTATATTTCCATTTAAAAAATGGAAAACTCTGTTTTCTAGCTTGCTGCTCATAAAAATTTGCATGAACTTTCCCTTGTCTCCTAAGTTCAGGGAGGACCATAGAAGGGAGACCAGTGAGCAAATGTGTATTTGTGGATGTTTGTGGGTGTGCATTGCACAGGAGTGGTAACTCAAGTTCGGACAGTTTTATATAGTTGAGTACACTCTGAAAAGGTGCCGTAAATCAATTTTATTTGCTGTTTGCTCTGATCACACCTCTCTTGACCTTTGACCTCCTTGGCTTGACAGATATTGTGCTGCTTTGGGTTTGCTTGAGCAGTTAGGCCTGTTCGTGTTTTCCTTTTTTTTAAATACAAATACTTTCTCCCTGATAAAGATTTTAGGTTGGTAAATGCATGTCCCTAGTCGGATTTAAAACAGTCTTTTCAACCCATTGATTCACTCCTTTTGTGCTTGCAGGAATAGAGAAAATAATACAGGATTGGAATGACGTGAGGGTGAGTGAATGAAGACAAACTATGCATTTAGGAAATAGCCTGTATTTTAATGTTTTTAAAGTGGTTGAGGCCTAGCACCATATGATGAAACGCTGCAGTCATGCAGTGCTGGAAGACAGTTGTGGGAGCTTGTGATGTTCTGATAAGACAGTAAGCTTGTCGGAATATCCACTGTGTCTCTGACACCTAGGAATGTCATCAGATAACAAACCATATGAAGTGAGACAGGAGCGTAAGTCACTCCAAAGATACACAGCCAGGAGGGAGAGAGAAAGAATGAGTGTGCGAGGATGGATGAATGGTCAGTAGAAGCATAGATGTGGCCAGTTAAAAAAACAAACAAAACAAAAAAAAAATGCTGTGTTGAATTCGGTGTTGGCTTGAATTCCCAGAAAGCACTTTATTGATCTGTTTAGGATTTTATAATTAAGGGAATTTTTTGTCCTGAAGATGTTTTTAAAAGAAAATGTCTAAAAAAAATAAAAATTTTGATGCACATGCATGGTTATGTGTACTAATATCCATTTCAGTTGAAAATTTTTGGATGTTGGGTATTAGGGTATTTATATGCATACCCTGCTGAAAAAATCCAACACTGCTGGTCACCAGCATGAGGTATATTTTGCATGCTGGGACCAGCATGGGATGCTTGTTGCTGGTTTGCTGGATCCCAGCATGGGATGCTGGTTGCTAGTTTGCTGGGTCCCAGCATGGGATACAGGTTGATGGTTTGCTGGATCCCAGTATGGGATGCTGGTCGCTGGTTTGCTGGATCCCAGCATAGGATACTGGTTGCTGGTTTGCTGTTCCCCAGCATGGGATGCTGGTTTGCTGGTCCCCATAATGGATATGCTAGTCCACCAGCTAGACCATCACTATACCAGCACTAACCAGCATAAACTAGCACTATACCAGCATAAACCAGCCTGGACCAGCACTATCTATACCAGCACTATCCAGCATAAACCATCTTGGGCCAGCTTTAAATCCATGCTGGTTTATGCTGGATTTTTGAGAAGGGTATTCAGAGTAGTAATATTGACCTTTTTATGAGTGATTCAGCAATTAGGAGACTGTTTTCTCGCTGAAGATGATTGGATGGATGAATGGTCAGTAGAAGCATAAATGTGGCCATGTGGAAAAAAAAAAAACACTGTGTTGAATTCTGTGTTGGCTTGAATTGCCAGAAAGCACATTATTGATCTGTTTAGGATTTTACAATTAAAGGATTTTTTTGTCCTGAAGATGATTTTAAAGAGAAAATGTCTAAAAAATAAAAAATAAAAAATTGTGATGCGCATGCATGGTTATGTGCACTAACATCCATTTCAATCAAAAAGCTTTGGATGTTGGGTATTAGGATATTTATATGCATACCCTGCTGAAAAATCCAGCATTGCTGGTCACCAGCATGAGGTATGTTTTGCATGCTGGAACCAGCATGGGATGCTGGTTGCTGGTTTGCTGGATCCCAGCATTTGATGTTGTGCTGCTGATTTGCTGGTCCCCAGCATGGATATGCTGGTCCACCAGCTAGACCAGCACTATACCAGCATAAACCAGCCTGGACCAGCACTATAACAGCACTAACCAGCATAAACTAGCACTATACCAGAATAAACCAGCCTTGACCAGCACCATACTAGCACTATCCGGCATAAACCAGCTTGGGCCAGCTTGGAATCCATGCTGGTTTATGCTTGATTTTTCAGCAGGATATTCAGAGTAGTAATACTGATCTTTTTGTGAGTGATTCTGCAATTAGGAGACTGTTTTGTAACTGAAGATGATTTTTAAGGAAAAGAATTAAGAATTTCACCCTGTGCATGGTTGCCAGCATATTTTGACATAACTTCTGCTTCATTCCCATAACAAATAGTCCATTTTCCGATAGTTTCTTTGTTTTTCTTCAGTCAGAATAATTTTGCTGCCCCGTTTAATCCATAGTCTTGTTTTTATTTGTCACGGTAAATGCAGGGCGTACCAGCATCCCCCGTTCACACGGCTTCAGTTAGGCTTGCCGTCATGCACCGAACCGCAGTGGATATAAACATAAAGTGGGAATGCAAACAAACTCCCCCTCTCTCTTTACTATTTCCGCTTTTGCATACACTCGCTCTCAAAATCTCACTTCCACAAGTGATTGCATTTCAAAAGGCCTCTCAGACACAGCTCGTTTGAATAAGCACAGAGTTGATGGATAGAGTATGCAGTTAGGCCATTTTGTGATTTTAATGGCATAACAGATGTAGAAGACAGACATAGACCAGGCAGGAAGTATAAAGCCAATGAGTATTGTCATGACATCCATATTGATTAGTCATGATGTGGCATTTACTGCTCAGGTGATTTGCTAAAAATACCAATGAAATGACACTTTTTATTCCTATGACGTTACTTTAGAATCTGTTGGAAGCACATATTTAACATACACCCAACAACATTATATTCAGAAGTATAATGCTGATGTGGGGAAGTGCTTCTTCAGCAGATTCATAATTTAAGGACAGACAGGAAGCCAGTGAGAAAAAAATGTTTCTGTCAGAGTTATCAAACTCCCTCTTTTGTAACTTTTTTCTTCTGCAGGGATGAATGAGCACCATGGTCTGAGAAGAGAAGAAATATTGTCCACAGTTCCTAACCATGCTTGAATGCAGCAACTGACCAATCAGAATTAAATATCGCTGAAAGCTCTATGTATAATAAGTTACTTGCCTCATTACAGAGCAAATGTATGAAAAAGTGTCACATGATCCTTCAGAAATCATTCTAATATGCTTATCTATTACCAATGCTGAAAACAGTTATGCTGCTTAATTTTTTTTTTTTTTTTTTTTTTTTTTTTTTGGAACCTGTATACTTAAATTGATAAAAAGTTATAGTAAAGACTTACATTGTTAGAAAATCTTTTTTAAAATCTGTTTTTAATAAATGCTGTTCTTTTTAAACTTTTTATTCATTAAAGAATCCTGAAAAAAGTATCACAGGTTCCCAAAAAGTATTAAGCAACGCAATGATTTCCCACGTTGATGATAACTTTCAGTTTTGAGTATCAAATCAACATATTAGAATGATTTCTATATATATGATGTATGTAAAACATCATGTGTGTTGCAGAACACATGATATTTTCCAAGCGGTTTATGAAACTGACTTCTGCCCAGCCCCCGGAATCGTCACTTTAAAATTTTCCTCTTAGGAATCCAAAGTTCATGGATCCATGACTGAGTGATCATATCTGCAAAAAGTTCTGGAAATACCTTCACAGACCTCCTGTGGAAAAAACGTCCATGAACGCATTTCCTATCCAACATACGCACATGATCTAATACAGCCAGGAATCAAAGACTCCCATGATGCTGCAGGAAATGTATTAGCCTATACTAAGATTTTCCATGGTAGCATCTTCAGAGTTATCTCAACCAGAGCTCCATATAAACTTGCTAACGTGATCTTCTTTAATCATATGGAATGAATTTCAGTTGCTTACAACCATGTGGTCAAGATTATTAATCCCATCATCTTCCATGAAGAAGCTGGAGGATGATGTTCCTTTCATCTTACAGGACAAGACGACACAAAAGTTATTTCGATATTTCAAATAGTGCTATTTTGAAGTGTTAGTAGATTATTTTATACTGGTGAAATGTATAGCTTGAATGCACTGTAACTTGCTTTGGATAAAAGTGTCTGCCAAATGAATAAATATGAAATACTTTCAATTAACTATTTATTGAAATGCAGGCTCCTATTCATATATATTCGTATGACATACATTTTGGCCATAGTGAGGACATCTTGCAATGCTTACTTTGCACCTGTTCACAAATCCATATGTGAAGCATATTTACCAAGGCGTTATGACATTCAGCAGGAGCTGTGAAAACTCTTAACACGTTTCTCCTGCAAATGTGTGTGACGTACTGCAGCATTCGTTCACCTGTTTCAAGTTGGAAATCAGTGCTGGAGGTCCCAAATCTTTGTCTTTCTCAGTATTTTTGGAGTCTTTGCACCAGGATAGTTGGTTGCAATCTGGATTATTAGTTATATTTTGAATCAAATTTCATGCATTGCTCTTTAAAAGTTAGAAATTGACTGCTTCTGTGCACTGCATCCATTGAATGCATAGTATCTGTACAGAATCATATGTTATCTTAAGGTAATATCTGTAGACCACCTGTTTCAAAAAGCTTGTTCTTTATCAAAGTCTTGCAACAAAGTACTTAAAGGCTCTCTGAAGATTTATAATCCATTTGCTCTGGTTTAAATTACCCCTTCTGTAGCCATTGTGGCAAAACTTCAAACATTAGATTCAGTAGGACATTTCTGAGCACCTGGTTGCTACATTTATCAGCTATGATAAAACAATTTAATGACCTCCATTACTTGTTCTGTTGACCTTCTCTGTTTGCTTTATGTAGATACTGAACAGAGCACAACACAGATGAACCTTCTTAGGTAGCATTTCGTTGCCAGCGAGTTCCTATCACTGACTGAGAAGCTAATGAATTGGATGCACAATGTTTGGACAAGGTAATTCACTCGTCCTAATATACGACCCCTTCTTAGACCTCTTGATCCATCTGTCCTCATTGCTTGATTTACCAAAACGGTGATATCCACATAATAGTATAAATCTGTGGCTTCTTAAGTGGTTTGGACCGAGTACAGAACACATCTAAAACTGAAGTATTTCACCGGTGACAGTCTGCGTTTGTGTAGCATTATGTCTGTCAGCCATTGAAGCATGTGTCTGGTTCCTACTCTTACCTTACAAAGGCTGCAGTGCGGAGGAGGAAACTGAATGAGAAGTATGCTGCTTTCTGTGAATGAGACTCAACTCAGGAAATGGAATTGTTTGGCCTTGTAGAGTAAGATATGGAAATGGTGGTGTTGTAAAGATGAGTGTGATAAAGCTTTATTTTCAATAGCTGCCATGGCAGAGCTCACAAGTAAATGATGTTTGAAGCTTTGGCAGAGACTTCAAGATTCCATCAGGAAACAGGAAGTGGAAAAACATGTTGTAGAATGCTGATGAGATGCTTCCAGGGATAGTTCACTCAGATTTTTTTATTGTATTTTTTTCCATGCTATAAAAGGTAGTGGCTACCATGTTTGGTTTTCCCACATTTTTTTTTTTTTAAATATCTTCTTTTGTGTCTAACAGCTGAAAGAAAGTCATACAGATTTGGAACAACACGAGGGTAAGTAAACAATGAACTATTAAGTCTAAAGATAAGTGTTCAATATGCATTTTTTGAGAAAAAAAAAACAAAAACATAATTGATCTCTTATGTGTGTTATATATTTTTCTCTTATTGAAACAATAATATTAATGTACTGATAATGGTTTCAAGTTGGGAAAAAATATTTATATAATATATTTAAAAATGGCAAGCATTCAGTTAGATATTTGTGATTTTGGATCTAGTTCTGGGTGAAATTACTTATGCACTTATCCATGTAATTACAAGATCCCTGCAGCTAAAGATATCTGATTGTGTATTTGGTTGTTGAAATGTCTTGATCCAAAAGATTCCAGCAATCTGTAAATGAAACCCACATGAAATACCAGAACAAGAACTACCACTAATCAGTTCTTTGAAGTGTTACTCAATTCCTTGTTATTCTGTAGGAAACTCCCACGCTTACAAATTGTTGTTTTAGTGGCATTCTGAGGTTAGAGTAAAATTGAATATATATATACATGTAATAAACACTTAAAAATAAGTTTTCAATTACAGCAACCACAATGTTTCTGTCACAAACGCGGTCTCTGTGGCTCCCTCCGACCGCCGTCAGCGGGAACCATCACCGGACTTTTAACGGACTCCATTTCCCATAACCCCGTACCTGGGACCCCCACTTCCGGTTCCGGGTTAGCCCGGGTCGCTTCCTTTTGGCGGCCATTTATACCCCGCTCGGTTGGCGGGTTCTTCGCGAAGTTTTGGTAGTTTGACTATTCAATCCTGAGCGTTTTTCCTGTGTTTGCTTACCCATTGCCGATTGGACTGTTTATTCCTTGTTTTGATTGATTGCTGCCTGCCCCGACCTTCTGCCTGGACTATCGTTTACTCTTGGATTATCTGCATTGCCCCGACTGCCGTTGTTTTGACCTCCGCCTGTTGTACTCCGATTTGTTCTTAATAAAAGCTATCGCAAATGGATCCCACGCCTCCGGATCAGTCACTCACCACGTTACAGAAAACTTCGCCATCAGCGGATCCAGCGACTGCTTCGTCTACGGCTACCACGGAGCCTGCAACGGTGCTCCAACTCACGTCAGAGCTCTCAGCCCAAGCCTCCACTTTGCAGGTCCATCAACAACAATTGGATCGCCTGACCGATCTCACGGACCAGCTGGTGAGAGCGTTGCAGGGCCTTCAACTAACTCCACCAGCCCCGCCATCTCCGCCACCCATGCCGCCGTCAGGAGCACAATCCATCGCTGCCAGCCCACGTCTAGCTTTCCCGGAAAAGTTTGATGGAACGCCCACCAAATGTAAGGGATTTTTACTTCAATGTTCATTGTTCGTCTCCCAGCAGCCCCACCTGTACCCCACAGAGGAGAGTAAAATCGCCTTCGTTTGTTCGTTACTCACCGGGAGGGCTTTAGACTGGGCCACCGCGGTCTGGAGTTTGGACCGTCCCGCCTTTCCATCTTTCACCGTTTTCCTCCAGAGCTTTAAGGGGGTCTTCCAGCCGAGCTCGGAGAGCGGTGAGGCGGGAGAGCAGATTTTGGCTTTGAGGCAGGGGAGGAGGACCGCTGCAGATTACGCCCTCACCTTCCGAACCCTCGCGGCACAGAGTGGCTGGAACGACGGTCCTCTCAAGCTTCATTATCGGAAGGGGTTGAACCCGGACCTGCAAGTAGAACTGGCCTGTCGGGATGAGGGGCTTTCCCTGGAGCAATACATCGATCTTTCGATCCGGGTGGATAATGTGATGCGCGCCCGCAAGACCAGCCGCGTGTACGTTCCCGTACCCCAGACCTCGTCTCCCGCTGACGCGGCACCCGAACCTATGCAGATCGGTTCTACTAAGTTGTCCGTGGAGGAGAGGGAGCGACGCATCCGGAGCAACCTGTGCTTGTACTGTGGTCAGCCCGGCCACATCAGAGCGAACTGCCCTACTCGTCCCCCGCGTCCTTCAGCCTCGGTGAGTGAGGACGATTTTCCTCCTAATCGATGTGAAATTGCTGTAACTCTGGGCTCAGGGAGGGTGTGGATCGAAACTACCGCTCTGATAGATTCTGGCGCGGCCGGGAATTTCATTGATGCCGATTTCGTCGCCACTAATCGTTTGCCTGTTCTCTCCTGCTCTCCGCATGTTACAGTGGCCGCCCTCGATGGGCGACCGCTAGGATCTGGCTCCATACACCACACCACCAACGACCTCACCCTCCGGATAGCACCCAACCACCATGAAACCATCAGGTTTTTCGTCATTTCGTCACCTCACTCACCCATAATCCTGGGCTTCCCGTGGCTCAACCTACACGAACCAACCATCGCCTGGGCCGACTGCTCCATCACCCGCTGGTCACCCCGTTGTCAGGAACACTGCCTCCAGCCCCGGACCTGGTCAGAGACTCCTCTCCAGAACCCCTCAGCCAGAAGTACCATACCCTCTGAATATCAGGATCTGCTAGAGGCCTTCAGCCAGGTTAAGGCTACCCAGCTACCGCAGCACCGTCCTGGAGACTGCGCTATTGATCTGATCCCAGGTGCAGTTCCTCCCAGGGGGCGCATTTTCCCACTATCTCACACAGAGACCATTGCCATGAACAACTACATCCAGGAGGAGCTGGCCAAGGGCTTCATCCGGCCTTCCACCTCCCCGCGTCAGCGGGGTTTTTTTCTTCGTCAAGAAGAAGGACGGCGGCCTTCGTCCCTGTATCGACTACCGGGCTCTTAATGAGGTAACTATCAAATACCGCTATCCTCTCCCGTTAGTACCATCTGCGCTGGAACAGCTACGCGCGGCTAAGATCTTCACAAAACTGGACTTACGCTCTGCGTACAACCTCATCCGGATTCGAGCAGGGGACGAGTGGAAGACCGCTTTCTCCACCACGTCAGGCCACTACGAGTACCGGGTGATGCCCTTCGGGCTGGCCAACAGTCCATCCTACTTCCAGGCCTTCATTAATGAGGTGTTCCGCGACATGCTGAACCGCTGGGTAATTGTATACATCGACGATATTTTGATCTACTCCAGCTCGTACACAGAACACGTCAACCATGTCCGAGCTGTACTCCAGCGTCTCATCTCGCATCGTCTCTACGCCAAGGAGGAGAAATGTGAGTTTCACCTGTCTAAGATCTCCTTCCTTGGTTACGTCATCAGCTCGGAGGGGGTCGCTATGGACGAGCAAAAGGTAAATGCGGTGTTAAAGTGGCCACGTCCTACCACACTCAAAGAACTGCAGCGGTTTCTGGGCTTTTCAAACTTTTACCGTCGCTTCATCCGCCACTTCAGCTCTGTTGCGGCTCCTCTCACAGCTATGGTAAAAAGGGGTGCTGTACGCCTCACCTGGACGCCGTCCGCCCTCCAGGCATTCGACGACCTTCGTCAAAGATTCTCCACGGCACCCATCCTCCACCACCCAGACCCCGACAGACCATTCATTGTCGAGGTTGACGCCTCCAGCACTGGTGTAGGAGCAGTACTGTCGCAGCGTCAGGGCGAGCCAGCCAAAATGTACCCTTGCGCTTACTTCTCTCATAAATTAAACCCAGCAGAGAGGAACTACGATGTCGGCAACCGTGAGCTTCTGGCTATTAAGCTCGCTCTGGAAGAATGGCGACACTGGCTGGAGGGCGCCAAACATCCCTTCACCGTCCTCACAGACCATCGCAACCTTGAATATCTCCGATCGGCAAAGCTGCTCAACCACCGCCAGGCACGATGGGCTCTGTTCTTCACCCGTTTCAATTTCTCCATCTCCTATCGCCCAGGTTCCCAGAACACGAAGGCGGACGCTCTCTCCCGCATGCACGAGCCCGATCGTCCCGTCAGGCCCCCAGAAACCATCCTACCCTCCTCTCTGATTGTTGCGCCCGTAAGATGGGACGTCATGGCGGAGATAACCGAGGCTCAGGTACAGGATCCGCCCCCAGCAGACTGCCCAGATAACCTCGTCTATGTACCCCACTCCCTTCGAACCCGGGTCTTGACCGAGGTCCACACCGTCCCCAGCTCAGGTCATCCTGGTATCGAGGCCACTCTTCATCTACTCCACAATCGTTACTGGTGGCCCAACCAGCGCGCCGACACCATCAAGTTTGTCAATCAATGCACGGTATGCAATCAGACCAAGGTTCCTCACCGCCTGCCTGCCGGCCTACTCCAGCCTCTACCTGTACCGCAGCGGCCCTGGTCTCACATTTCAGTAGATTTCATCACCGACCTTCCCCCCTCCAATGGGTACACCACCATCCTCACCGTGATCGACCGCTTCTCCAAAAGTTGCCGTCTGATTCCCCTCGCCAAGCTCCCTACTGCCATGGAGACTGCTGAACACCTCTGCAATTGGGTGTTCCGACTCTACGGGCTACCTGAGGATATCGTGTCTGACCGGGGCCCTCAATTCTCATCCCACCTCTGGTCCAGCTTCTTCCGACTCCTGGGGGTCAATGTTAGTCTGACGTCAGGGTACCACCCCCAGGCCAATGGTCAAGCAGAACGTATGAACCAGGAGTTGACCCGCTTCCTCCGCTCCTACTGTCATCACCGTCAAGAGGAGTGGAGTCGATATCTATTTTGGGCGGAGTACGCACAGAATTCTCTCCGCAAACCCTCCACGCATCTCACTCCTTTTCAGTGTGTGCTAGGCTTCCAGCCGCCTCTATTCCCCTGGTCAGGGGAGCCCTCGGACCTCCCAGCGGTCAACTCCTGGTTCCAACAGAGCGAAGAGATCTGGAATCAGGCCCATGTCCACCTCCAGACCGCCATCCGACGCACCGAGACCCAGGCCAACCGAAAGCGTAGACCCAACCCCTCGTATGAGCCCGGACAGTGGGTATGGTTGTCGACCCGGGATCTGCGACTACGCCTGCCTTCCAAGAAACTCAGTCCCAGGTACGTGGGTCCCTTTAAGATCATTAGACAAATCACCCCTGTTTCTTTTCGATTAGACCTCCCAGCTGAATACCGTATCTCACCCACTTTCCATGTTTCTCTGTTGAAGCCCGCTGTCGATCCGGAAGGAGTGGAGGACCTAGACGAGACCGCACCTCAGGGACCTCCCCCCATCATCATCGACGGCGAGGAGGCTTATCGGGTCAACACGATCCTGGACTCCCGGCGCCGGAGAGGTCACCTTCAATACCTGGTCGATTGGCAGGGCTTCGGTCCTGAAGAAAGATCCTGGGTCGCTGCTGGGGATATCCTTGACCCCTCACTCACCATCGAGTTCCATCGGACACACCCAGGCCGACCAGCTCCCCGTGGAAGGGGTAGACCCCGGCGTCGGGTCCCTCCTCGCGCCAGGAGTCGCTCGCAGGGGGGGGGCTCTGTCACAAACGCGGTCTCTGTGGCTCCCTCCGACCGCCGTCAGCGGGAACCATCACCGGACTTTTAACGGACTCCATTTCCCATAACCCCGTACCTGGGACCCCCACTTCCGGTTCCGGGTTAGCCCGGGTCGCTTCCTTTTGGCGGCCATTTATACCCCGCTCGGTTGGCGGGTTCTTCGCGAAGTTTTGGTAGTTTGACTATTCAATCCTGAGCGTTTTTCCTGTGTTTGCTTACCCATTGCCGATTGGACTGTTTATTCCTTGTTTTGATTGATTGCTGCCTGCCCCGACCTTCTGCCTGGACTATCGTTTACTCTTGGATTATCTGCATTGCCCCGACTGCCGTTGTTTTGACCTCCGCCTGTTGTACTCCGATTTGTTCTTAATAAAAGCTATCGCAAATGGATCCCACGCCTCCGGATCAGTCACTCACCACGTTACAGTTTCTTAACAGCCCGGTTGTTTTGCATCACAATTTATCAGTTAGGAAAGATCTTAAGCGAGGAAAAATTAATCAGCTATGCAAATATGCCTCAAAAATACGTTTTTGCTCCATTAACGGTGAGTAATGTTATAACCATGGTTTAGCATGTGTATTTAAAAAAAAACTGTAATAAGGATGAAGAAAACTGAGTGGGTCAAGCCGATACATTTTATTAGTGAGTAAGATGAATAAAGCCGGGAGCTATTCTCTTTCATTTTGAACTCAGCCAAATGCCAAAGCCCAGAGCAATTAATAGAAAACATAAAACATGTGCCATTAAAAAGTTCTGGCAATGGTTCAGCTCCATCTTATATATTAATTTACTTTTAATTCAACAAATGCTTTGCAGCTGTTTGCAGCTACATTCTTTGAGCTCAGGGTACAAAAAACTCAGAAAGTAATACACCTGAAAAATAAGTCTGATCTCCAAATGCATTTGTATATCTTGTTGAATGTTTAATGTTATTTTATTTATCCTACTTGAGTGATTTGCAATTAATAAAGGTTCATAATGACACAATTAAATAGCTATAATACATACGGAAAAAATTATATATAGCCCTCAAAACAGAACCAGATTAATCAAATAAAAAGTGTCTGACTGTTATTTTCTATGCTATGAATTGCATTCTAAACTTTAAAGGAAATATAAAGATTCTTTCTCAAATATAACTTTCAAGTGATCCACACGTAAATCGATGTAAATACGCACAAATCACGTGCTGGTGAGAGTAGCCACTGAGCGCAGTATACGTCATCAGCAGGAGCCGGTAGTGAAACGCGCGGTATTTTGAATACAAGGAAAAACAAACAGTTGCGAGCTTTATTTTCAATCTTCAAAACTGTAAACTAACGTCTTCAAGTGAACAAAACATGTCAAAGAAAGCACCGAGAGCAGCCCTGAAGCTTCATATGAAGAAGAACACTAATATACGAATAGGAAAAAACGCAGACTTGATGGTGAGTTGATGAAAATGAGCCACAACGGTTTCCACTACAAACGCGCGTTTCATATTCACATGGAATATGCTTTCAGATTTAATTTAGATGTCAAATGACATGTGTACTGTTGTGCAGTCAGAATATTATCTGTTTGGTTTATAAGCTAACATTATGTCATATTTACTGGGGTAGAGATGGATGTTCGTTGTTGTCCAGGTCTGTGTCTCAAAATGTAGTAAGCTGCCTACATAGACAGCATTTAGGACAGTGTAGGAAGCTCGTGACGTTTTAAACGCTCATATAAAGCACATAAATGCTGTCTAGGCAGGGAGATTAGTAGGTTTTACTTTAAAAACACATCGCGAGATTGTCATTAGGCAGATAATAGTTTTTTTGTTCATGTCTTGTAAAAACATCCTTATAACATTGCTTATTACTTTAAACGCGCATACAACTGTTTTATTTCATTCACTTAAAGAAGGTTAGGTGAATGTTTGTGAAGAAAAATCCTTTGAGTGGTCTGTATTTTTTTTTTTTTTTTTTTTTCACAATGCATATTTTTCCAAATATATACAATTATTAAGACCCTGTGTTAACATTATAATGCAATATGGCCAAGTTGCATATTTTTCAGGGTTCCCCTCAGTCTGTATGTAGTGCATTTTTAATGCATTAATTATGCCATTCACTTTATGAATAATTTTAACCACAGTTATAATATTTCTATCTATTCATTGTTACACCTTTAAAAAAGATCATAATATTCAAACATATGACATGCAACCAATTTCACATGTAACAAGCAATCTGCATTTTAACTTTGGTTACTGTTATTTATCAAAAGATATAGTACCAGTAATAGACTGTTCCACATTAATCTGTGGATATTTTTGATTTGGAACAAACACTTTATATATAGCTCACATAATAGGCGAGCCTGTTTGTTTGGCGAAAGGACTACAGCTAACACAAATGAGCGGAATTAGTGGAACATTATAGGCTCCTTTCATGTCTTTTTGCAGACCTCATTATGAGGAAGCTCATGAAGTTGTTTCCCAAAGTTGTGCTTTTTATATAAAGGTGAATTGAAATGTTTAATGTAACCTTAGTCTGATGCATTGTATTGGTTATTTGCATTATTACAAAAAAAATTGAGAAGCACTGCTGTCTCCCACTACCCACTCTTCTCTTTAAGAATATGTAATAAGCTACATAAGCTATTAATTTATGACTTGTTTCTTGTCTTTTGTTTTTTGGTTATTATTGTTAAGTGGTTCTGGACTAGGTCATGACTGCAGCTATATTAAGACTCAAATTGCCTCCGTTAGAACCGCATGTAAGAGCATTTAGGGCAAGGCCACGGCTCCGACGGTAATTATTTGTTTGCTACCAGTGTAGAGTTCTTGCCCATCTTGTCACTTAGGGAAAGACCTAATTCTAAGATCAGGAAACCACAAATGGGCGGACAAGCCATTAAAACCAAACCACCATGTTGTGACTTTTTTGAAGTCGATTTTATTTTAAGGAAGTTGGCCTCTTAACTTAGCAGATGTGTTTACATTTGTTAAACATTTTATATCCGAGCGGCACTGATGAAACCAATTTGTTTTATGCATCATCACGTGAAGTGGCCACTGTAAATGTTGTTACATGCATTAAATATATGGCAGTGTCGCATGCTGCCTCATTGATTGCTTGATACTGACCACTTCATAGCTCAAGATGATTAAAAGGACCTTCAGTTTTCAAAAGGGGAATCCAGTGGTTTAGGCTGATTGAGGTTTGCCTTTCGGCAAGTTTGCCTAGTGTTTTCCATGGGAATTAGGGAATTGCTTATCCGTTGTTTTTAAGTTGAGGGGCACTGTACATAGCTGATTATGCCGTGTGTGTGTGTGTGTAGGATGTCCGTGCACTAACAGGGTCCTAATTAAAGGTCCATTGCAGCTGGTCTTTCTTTATGGAGACTGGAGGTGGGGATGTAAAAGCCGCCTGAAAGGTGCTCTGCTTTACAGGGGTCTAATCCAGCCATTAAATTAAAAGGAAAATGCAGGAAAAAATGAAAGAAAGGCTCCTTTTTTTTACCGTCCTATGAATATGTACCGGTTTGATCTGGTTTCCTGTGCTTTTAATGACAAAATTCCTAATAAGGCCCTTCACACTTTGCCTTATGCATCACATCATGAATGAGTCTGCTTGTAATTGGTCAGGCTTTGATTGTGTTTTGGCTTTCAGATGAAACCATTAATCTTAGTTCATTGATTATAGACCTAGAAGTATTTCCAGAACTGATATTGAACAAAAATTTGTAAAAATGTGATCGCATTCTGAATTGGATGTGATAGGATAAACACACACACACACACACGCTAATTCTGAATTACAAACAAATGACTCATAGGAACTTGTTATTTTAATGAAACACACCAAAGACTTCAATGACATTGATAACTTTGTGTGTTCATGAGGAACAGACTGAAATTTAAGTCATGTGCAAAAACAATTCTGTTAGGAACAAAATGACATATACTGCAGGTATTTATATAATTTACGTAGGCAATTTTAGGCCTCAATTAGCTTAAATAGACTGGTAGAGTAAATGTCAAGTTGGCAAATGAAAAACAGAGGTGTCTACACCCTGAACACTGATTTTGAACTGTAAAATAATAACAGGAATACATGTTCAATTTCCTCAGAAACTTTTGATCCTGATTTCCAGCATAGCATGGCAGTCTCTTTGACGGCTTCTTTTTCTTACCTATTCTGCGCTGTATCAAAAGTGCTTCGACTCATGTTTTCTGTCTCCTGCATCAGATCTTACTCTGTAAGCTCTGAAACGGCCTTTGAGATTATCCCAGTCATACCATTTCATCTCTCGTGTTTATAAGTGTGTCCCGCCGGGTGGAGCAGTAGCTTAAGACACTGCTTTGTTCCCCCTGCCGAACTGAGATAGCCTATGCTGCATTTGATGGTTGATTGAACACGAAAATAATCAGCTGGATCCTGCAAGGAAGCTGTGAAAAAGTGTCTGTTTTCTTTTTCCAGATCTCCCCCCAAATCACAGACCCACTCTTGCCCCCCAATGGCAACGATTCCTCCCTGGTGTTGAGAATCTCTGGGAAAGTGTAGAAAATCAAGGCCCTGTTTTGGCGGCACAGACCAAGAACTTCTGGCATTTTCACACCAGGTCATTAGAAGTTGTGCCTGGCTTGTGTACTGTAATTGGATGATGGGATCCTGAGCTGAAATTGGCAGTTGCAGGTTGTTCAAAAGTATTTAAGAGCTGGTAAACACAAATCCTGGTCTGTTGAGTCTGGAGAGGTGAATGTTTTGAATATGTGCTTTTTAAGAAAATTGAAGTCTTGCATTGTTAGAATTGATTTATGTTGCTTTTGTTGGTTTTCTTTCTTGCATTTGCATATTGAATGACATGTCCTTTGTTGTATATATCAGTCTATTAGCCATGCACAATCATATAGTTATTGGCTGATATTATTATTATTATTATTATTATTATTTTAATAATTCAATATCGGTTTAAATTATGCATGCTTGTTCTTTATATTTTACATTTGTATTACATTGGCATTTAAAACTCAATTTATAATTTTCAGCACATCTTAAAATGACAATCCAATTTTTTTTATTTTTTTTATTATTCAACAAATTATAATGATGCTCAAAATGAACGCTTATAAAATTTGATGGATCAAAAAATGATTGATTTTAGATTATTTACACAAAATGGTATATAATTTTCAAACTGGAGTTTTTAATGTTGTTTTATCAGCCTTAAAATGACTAATTATAGGTATTGACCAGAATTTTAACTTTAGAGGATACCTATTAACTATAGCTTCCTTTACAGTGCAAAAATGGTGCTTTTTTTAGTTGGTACAGTTTAGTTGGTTCGTTAGATTCTCTGGAAATTGAACCTACGGTGTTACTAGTGCCATGCACTACTGTTTGAGCTACAGGAAGGCGTAAAGGCCCATAAACATCAATAACTGTTGGTTTTGTTGTATCTGAGTGTTGTTAAAAGGTTAGTTCAAGAGAACATGTCTGAAGATTTCGACAGAGAGGATGACTTGCAATTTTTTGCCCAGCCTTACTTATTTAAACCAGATTATACAGACAAAGTAAGAGAAATAGACGTTTACGTCAGAACGCTGGCTCCTGCGTCAGCAGCACCATGCATGTGTCATGGACGTGTGTTGAAGACTGACATGGAAGAGAAGAAATCATTGAATAAAGTAGTTATTTTTATTTTCTTTGCTCACAAAAAGTATTCTTGTAGCTTCATAAAATTAGGGTTGAAACTCTGATGTCACATGGACTATTTTAACAATGTCCTTACTGCCTTTCTGGGCCTTGAACATATCAGTTGCGTTTTCTTTTTCTGCAGTCTAAGCGAAGGGATTTTTCATTCAGGAAATGTAAATCCAGATTCATCTTGTTATACTTTCTGTTACAAGACCAAGGTGACATTTGGACAGATCACAGGGCACTGCACACTCAGAAGGCGCAGAGTCTCTTTAATGCTGCTGAGACCGGTTTTCACTGCACTCCTCTGCCCTCGGTGAGGATTCCATGTGCTTTCCATGTCTGAGTGAGGCAGCAGAGACGGCCTCCGCTGTAATCAGTTCAGCTCGGTCGTTATGTTTTGGCAAAGCATCTGGCACAGGGGAAGCCTGCATGGGCTTCTCAGTTTCCTTTTCGAAAAATACTCTCAAGACCAGCTGTTGGAGAAGTATTCAGACGCCCCAGAGATGACCCACAATTATGAAAATGAGGTATTAATAGATTTAAATTACAACCAAATGGTGTTGTGTAGATGCACAAGGAGCACTGCCTTTTTTCAGCTAAATCATTAGGAAAACTAGCTGGATATGGTTCAGTGGATGTGGTCACTTGTTTCGTTTGTGTATGTGTGTTTTTGAGACACAGTGAAAGTGCAGGAGATAAAATACAGAGCTTTCTTTATATAACAACTTGTAGCAGTACACAGTGCAGACCACAGTGGAGGTGAAGGTGCAGGAAATAGGCTTCACATTTTGTTATTAGGAATATTATGAATATGTTCACAACACAAATCTCCTTCCCCAGTCCACTCAGTCAGTTTATGAAAACTAAGCTGTAAAAACAGACCAGAAGTCATCAATATGAAGTCTTTTGATGTTATAAGTCTTAAAGGTACAACACCAAACATAGTCTTAGAGTGAATTGTAGAGTCAGAATGTCAGTAAGAGAATCAAAAACATTACAACATTATTGTTGACAGTGAATGTTTAATTTCCTGTTTTAATGTTTAGATTGTACATTTAGGCGAGTTGCGTGCATTCAGAAAAAGGTGGATGTAAGGAATATTCATACACATGGCTGTGTGATTCAGAACCACCTAAACAGTTTAAATGATGATGGAAATACCCTCAGACAAAAGAATGACTTCATAATTGCATTATGAACTGCACTAGGAAGACACACCTGTACTTTGAGCTTTTTCTGTGTTTATTTCTTTGGTTAATATTGTTGTAGAGTATGATGTATACAATGTTGTCATGTTCCAGTGGTGATGATTTTTAAATATGTAAACCTAATTTTGAGCTCAAAGCTGATCTGAAATCCGTCGCTGGGAGCAGACCTCTGTTCAATATCTCGTGACGAAATGCACAAAGACAGATGAAGTGCTGAAAACGAAGCAATTTCCTGGTCTAATCCGACAAGGTTGCACAAGAATCCATGTCTTTGGGGAGGGCTGGGAGATTTGTCTTTTTCTTATGCCCCCCTTCTCCTGTTGGATCTGCCTTGCAGTTCCTGTAACATAATCTTCCTTTACGGCGGCACTTATCTGTTGATCCATGCACAGGTATAGGGTGAGCTCTGCATACTACACCTGGCGGAACAACGTATGATATTCACTTGAGTTGCTCAAAACATTGGGTAGTCCTCTTGACTCCAAGCATTTGGCCTTTTGTGTGCCAAGTCACTAAGAGCCTCTTGAAATGATTACATGGCTGTCCATCACCTAAGCATTGTGGGTCTTTTTAGCTCTGGTTTAGTTTTAGTATGGTTTTTGGTTAAAGGAATCTGATATGTTTTCTGCCCTTTGTGTGTTTATGTTGAGTAAACCAAAGTAATTTGTCCGGTGTTATGCAGTTTGGAAATTCTGCAAACATTTTTTAATGCCTCCTGCCAAATTAACAATTAATTAGCAATTAACAGTTGTTTTCAATGTATTACATTCACATGGCCTAGATTTCTCCAAGGGTATGATCTCAGTTAGGGGTCAACCAATATGTGTTTTTCAGGGCGGATACGATTTTTACATATGAAGTAGACTATTAACCGATATTTTGAAGCTATATATATATATATATATATATATATATATATGGACACTGACACACATTTTTTTCATAATTTTGGCTCTGTATGCCACCAGAATAGAATTAAAATTAAGCAATTAAGATAAAATTGAAGTGCAGACTTTAATTGAGTTGAGCAAAATATAAAATAATTAAAATTTACAACCATTTTTATACACAAGTCCCCCCATTTTTAGGGGCTCAGATGTAACTGGACAAATAAATATGATCATAAATAAAATGTTCAGTTTTCATATTTTGTTGAGAATCCTTTGCAGACAATGACTGCCTTAAAAGTCTGGAACTCATGGACGTCACCAGAGTCTGGGTTTCCTCCTTTGTGAAGCTTTGCCAGGCCTTTACTGCAGCTGACTTAAGTTGTTGTTTATTTGTGGTCTTTCTGCCTTTAGTTTTGTCTTCAGCAAGTGAAATGCATGCTCAATCGGGCAAAAATCAGGAGATTGACTTGGCCATTGCAGAATATTTCACTTTTTTTTACCTTCAATTAATGTCAAAATTAAGAATAACACGGGCTTTCACAAAAACTTTCTTTAAATGCTTTTAAATGATTTTATTGGCAAATCAGTTTTGAAAATTATACTGATAACCATAAAAATGCTTAATATCCGAATATGTGCTAATAATCGGTCAACCCCTAGTCTCGTTAATAAAGTGTACAGTAATTTACATCGCATAAGTGTCAGATAAATAACATAAATTAATGACCTAATTGGTGTTTCTCTTGTGTCCACAGGCCCAGCTCAACCTCCTGGTTGTCCTGCATCGTCTAGCAGAGGAGTCCAGGGTCAAGGCCTTTGAGGAGAAATCAGGAACCATCAAAGTTCACCACGTCAGAGCTGTTGCGAAGGTATCCAGTGCCACCATAATAAAGATAATTAGGAGGCCTTTAAAGTAAATTAGCTTCACGTAGCTATGTAGAAACTAAAACTGTGGTTATTATAAATATGCATAGTAAATTTATTCATATGCAATACAGTGCGCATACTGTATATGTTCCTTTTTTTTACTAAATCTAGTGAAGATGATCCTATGGACAAAATATGCTGCTTTCCTTTTGTTCTTGAGCCTTTGTTCTGTCAGTGTAGGTCTCTCATCTAAATATTTAGTTGTGTTTATTATTTTTAAAAGATTAGAAATTGACTTCTTTTTAACTCTGGTCTGTGCACCATTGAACTGATCAGACAAAGTGTAGTTCCAACTTCCCTTCTTTATACTTCAGTTGATTTATTTTAGCCTGAGGTCCAACAATGTGTTGAGGCAGTGATGTTCTCTAACAAGCACAGTGGGTACCTGAGATTGGCTAGGTTGGGTTTCCAATGCATATTAATTTAATCAGGCTGCATTGTTAGCAGATGTCACCCGTGGCTGCCCTATTGATCTTCTCAACAGTATGTGTTACAGCAATCAATTTGTTCGTTAGTGAACTGCCAAGAGCTACATTAGGTGAATGGCAGCTTATCTCCAGGTCCAGTCTGTTAGCAGTGTAGCCTGTTTTTTTGGAGTGAGACTGGATGAGTTCATATCAACGTTCACAAATGGAAAGAAATTGGCAGCTGTGCACGCCCTGTGCTGATTATGATAGATTCTAATATGACTTTAAACACCATGCTGGAGTCCATGGAATTTCTAAACAAATCAGTATAAAACTGTACAAAAACACACTCCCAGTCACCCGATCATGTCTAGGTCAAAAAAAGTAATGATATTTTCCATAAAGAATGGAGGCCTAATTTTAGGACTAGTTTTTCTACTGACACATTGTTTTCTTGACAAATTTAATGGGTTCACCTTAAATTCTGAAAAAAATGACGCAGATATGAGCTAGATGGAAGTTAGTGAATCCTTGGGAAGGTGCTTTTTTTCCCAGAATCTTTTAAATAAGTCAAGAAAACAGTCGTCAGTGGAAAAAGTCCTAATCAGACTAAATATCCAGGAATGAAAGCATGTGTCTGAATTTTAATCATAAATGCATTCCATGCGTTGGCAGAGTTGCAGTGTTGATTGCTGTTCGATTTAGTTTAGATATAGTGTTTTAGTGTAGATTAGGCCCAGCTGAATCTCCTGTAATTTTTATTTATTTATTCATCTATTGTTTTGAAGCTCAGGCCCTGCATGACCTGAAAAAGGAATTAAGGCGGCAAACGAACACGCTTGTATTGCAGCCGGAATCCGGCTACATCATCTTGCAACAACCCCTTTGATGGATATTTTCTCCAGCGCTATAGATTTGAATGGTGTACCACATCAAATGAGTCACAATAACACTGAACAGAGATCCGGCCAATTTTGAGTCATCGCGCTGCGTTTATTTTCACGAGGGCAGGCAGCTTATTTGATTAAGATGTAATTGTGTGCAGAGTGCTCCTTGTACAGATGCATTTGAGCAGCAGGGGCATGAAATATGCTCTGCTTGTTCCAAATCAAGAGAGAAGTCATCATGGCCTGTCACAACTAAACATGTTAGGAATTACATGCTTTACAGAGTTCAGGCACAGACTGGTTCAGCATGGCCGCCTCTGAAAACAGGTGTGCAGTGTAGAGCTCTGCCATGGAAAGTGGTGATTTGAGGGGAAGAAAAACAGGGGCGTAACTGAGAAAATGGGTGTTTCCAAATTATATATATCCAAACAATTATTATATGCTGAAACAATTTTATAGATTTTTTTTTTTTTTTAGGGTTGTCAGTCGTACAATTTTCAATCTAATTAATTACATGATGTGTCGATTAATAAATCGAATTAATCACAAAATAAATTTGACTGTGAAAATACCCACAAAAGATTATTTAAAGCTATTTTTGTGTTGAATGAGAAAGTATCAAGTAGACAATTGTAGCTTTACGAAGAAATATTTAATTTGATTCAACATAAAAATTTATTACACACAAACATTTAGGCTGCAACGGCCTAACATAAACTATGGAACATAAAAGAAGATAATTTAAGAAACATCTGTTTTTTTTTTTTTGTTCATATAATGAAAGTCATGGGAACCAAAACAGCTTTGTTACCAACAGCCTTCAAAATACTTCCTTTTGTTCCACAAAAGAAAGGTTTGAAATGGGGTGAGTAAATGATGAAATTTTTTGGGGGGTGAACTATTCCTTTAATGTATTATTATTATTATTATTATTATTATTATTATTATTTTATTTGTATACATTTTTTAATGAAATGCTCTAAATCTGTCAGCAGGTGGTGGTAGATATATTTATGAGTCATTCACTTGATTAGATTCGTTGAAACGGCTGATTCATTCAGGAATGACGTAAATGGCTCTCTTTATAAATGGGCCTATGAATCATTGATTCACAAGATTCATTTAAAACACAGATCCATACAGAAACTAAACTTGCCCGCCTATGGAAATTCGAATTGTTGGGGGGTGGGTAGGGACGAGGTGGGGGATTAGCCTAACTTTAACGCGGAGAGACACTTCAACCATCCCCAGTGCGGCAGGTATAAACACAAGCATTGACTAGAGTGGCCGCTTCAGAGGAGTAACGCGCCACAGATGTGTGCAGTGTTTGGTAAGAGATAGCTTCACTTATAACGCAAGTGTTTTGTAAATTGCCTAAACTTGCACTAGAATTGGCTAGGCTAATCAGTGATGATGTTCTTTGATAATGTTAGGCTGCTTTTAGCCTTATGCTGGAGCTGGTTTCGGGCAATGAACTAAGTATGTAAATAATGAAATAAAGTAGGATGATAATATCATGTATTGGCAATGTCGCAGGCGGGCGACTGGACTCAACACTACCGTGGCGTATTATTTACTGACTTTCAGAGGTATGCAGTCGGAGTTTTATTAAAATTCATCCTGGCACTCCCAAGCTTTAAAACGGAATAGACGGGTGTTTCTTTTTCTCAGTCTAAAACAAGTCCAGTAATGTGCATCCATCCATAATAAATAGTGCCTCACACGGCTCTGAAGGGTTAATAAAGGCCTCCTGTAGCGAATCGAAGCGTTTTTGTAAGAAAAATATCCATATTTAAAACGTAAGAATTACTTTAATCTAGCTTGCACTAACAGTTTGAAGGAACGTGTACAACAGTTGTACATAGAACTTGCTTCGCCAGTCGCAATGCAGTGGGACAGCTAACCAATCACAGTTAGTTTTTCGAAAGGCGGGCCTTCATTAAACCCGGAACTAATTGAACCATTTGTGCCAGGCTGGGAGAAATGTATTGTAATAATGGAAATTATGTTAAAAATAATGCGTTTTTTGGAACCACCAAGCATGAAAGCATGTTCTAGTAGACTCCCAAAACAAAATCAAGACTTTGTAAAAGAGCATAATAGGACCCCTTTAAGGAAATTAGCAATAGGTATCAGATTAAAACCACAAACTTGGAGGTATTTGTAAGTATTCTCTAGTTTTGATCAGAGTTCTTTTTCAAATATGTCTTTTTTTACATTTTTTTATACTGTACTTCAGAAAACAATTAATTTATGAAATATGTTTAAAGTGCCCTTGTACTCCTGTTAGGATAACTAGGACTAAGCAGTGACCTGAAAATGTAAAAAATCTATCCACTGTATCTCCACTGTATAGAAAATTTTATACTGCTCACATTCCAGTGATTATTTCATCGTGTGTCAGTGGTGCCATGCCCTGCTCTAAATAGCTAAATAATTGTGTTTCTTTCCTTTGTTGTTACAGAAATTGTTAAAGAGCACACGTGGATAGCGTGGATGACGGGAACTGTCTATCACACCCCTTTATTTGTTCAACAGCATTGACCCTGTGACCTAAATTTTACTTAAAGACCTCATTATGTGCATCCTATGGTATAGAGCGCACAACGTACATGGACTGTCGAAGATGAACATTTTACATTTATTCTTTCCTTAGAACTTTTACGTGTACAATGGAATTTATGTTACTTTGTCTCAGCATTGGGGCCTTTATTAGGCTGTGATCCATGATCAGTTTCTCTTCATGACTGTTGAACTTTTGTTTCTAGTTTTGTGTAAATCATGTATGATGGACAATATCTAGCCCAGATATCTAAAGCAACACATGTGTCCCTCATCTCTTTGGATCGTATTATGATTAATACCTGTTAATAAACAATTTGTACCACTTAACTCGGGTAACACATGGTTGAGTAATAGTGCAGTGTTTCTTTCCTCGCTCTGTAAAGCAACAAGATATTTGGCTCTCGGCCATTGACAACATTGGGACCATTATCTGTGGCTTGCTCACGAAAGCAGGTTTTTAGCAGGAAAGTTCACTCAGATGATATTTCGCCTGTGTTGACTCGGTGTCAGATTGACGTCTTGTAACAAGATAATCATTTTTATTTCAAATTTAATTACTAATATCTGACTGACCTATAAGAAAATACACAAACCTGTGAAGAACATAGCCAGGATACTGTAAAATTGTCTTAAAATTGACAAAAAAAACCTTCACTCGCCAAAAAAGAAAATTGTGCAAAATGAAGTTAACATTTGAAATTAATTACATTTAGGACAGTGCTATTTTCAGAAGTCTCTTAAGCCCACCAAGGTTGCATTACCATTAAAAAAACATTTGAATGTTTTAAAAATTAATTTATATCTGTGATTTACTGTCAGCAGCCATTACTCCAGTCTTCAGTGTCACATGATCTTTCAGAAATTGTTCAAATATGCGCTTTGATGTTTAAAAATTGTATTTTTATTATCAATTAATCAGTTGTAAAAGTTAAAAAAAGAGTTTTGAGTAATAGTGTATGCAGTGTCTCTAATTGATCACCTCAGGTGTCAGTCAATTTTTTGCTTGCATCTGCTCCATGCTTCTTGCCCATGTTGTGTGGGTTCAAAGGGCCTGACCCCAGGACCACAGGAAAGTAAATGTTTGGGTCTCACTTTTCGGGTGTATACCACCGATGATCACATGACCTGGGAGTCACCCTCCTCTAATCCTTCTGTCAGAATTAATTGGGCTGCCAGGGATTGATCAGCGTAGTGTTTGTACTTTCTGCCCGCCTTTGAGTTTTGAGCAGAGTTGCCTGTTGATAACAGTCTAGAATGTTCTCCAGACCTCTAAATTCACCTTTATCTTCATCTTTCATGTATGACATCATCATCTTCATCCATCTTCATTCTCAGTGGGAATGGTGCAGTTTATGCTTCTAATTTTTCATCATGGCCTTTCTTCATGTTGCTGTTTGGGAAGCAGATGTATGTATCTTTTACAGGAGCAGACTATGGGAACAGTGATCATCATTAACCTAGACATGCAAGACCAGAAGAGGGCAACAGTGAGAATCCTTTTTTTTTTTTTTTTGTGATTTACACTGCATACTGACCATTTAATTGTGTATGTCTCGGGATGATGTTAAAATGGATGCCACAAATGCAACATTTCTTATGTTTTGATGATATATAGACTGTATTTATGAACATAAAGTACCGTCACGTATGCATTGTCTAAACGTGGTCATGATGAAGAGTTATTCCTATTCATATTCATCTCCTTTTCCATTGACAGTGTGTAGGTGCACTAAGTTGTAGAAATAAGCTTTCCATTAATTTATGGTTTGTTAGGATAGGACAGATACAATGTTAGATTTTAGGGGATCTTCATGGAACATGATCTTTACTTAATATCCTATTTATTTTTGGCACAAAAGAAAAATCGGTCATTTTGACCCATGCTATGTATTTTTGGCTATTGCTACAAATATACCTGTGCTGCCTAAGGTTTTGTGGTCCAGTGTCACATTTAAAAAAAGCAAAGGTTTGTCTTTGCTATGTGTATTTGCAGTTTAGTATCGTAGCCTAGGCATGTGCTTTGAAAACAATGGTCTATCAAAAATTTGGTACGGAACTTCAATGATTGTTTCTCAAGTGCAGTGGAAAAAGACAAGTTCTAAGAGAGATTTGCTAGTGGTAAGGGGATATCATACAGTTCTTCCATCAAATATTATGCTGGCTAAAAATTTGAGGAAATTTGATTTGAGTCTTCAAAGTCATGTAAGTGACCAGCTCCATCAAAGAGTTCATCAAAGAACCAAATCACATACGCCTTTCTCTCAGAATTTTCTTTTTCCTCTGTAAAAGGGTTCTTCACACTATTGACGTGTCTTTGCAAACACCTCAGGTTTTTGTGACTCATGCAGGGTTGAGCTAATGGAACTGTTCCTGCCATTGCAGTGGGGTCTGGTCCTCTTGGGGAGATGGTCCTTCTGTTTTCCCAGTCCAAACAGCTTCAGGAGCCAAACGCTCCCTATATGCCCTCTCTGAAGTAGTGTGATGTTGATGCCATGGAAGCTGACCCTCTGTGGCATTGCGGTTTGTGGTAGGGATTCCTCATCCCCACCTGCTTGTGTTACCCAGCAGTTTGCACTGACCTTGTCGTTTAAAAGCCCTGCTGGGACATGATCTAACAGGGCTCCAGGCCCTCTGATGTCATGCAGGATGTTCATGTGCCAGGTGGGTGCCAAGCATAGGTTAGTCTTTTACTTAACCGTGGCTTGCAAAGCACTTAGCTTTTATTATTGAGTTGGAAACACACCTTCACTCGCCAAAACATGCGCCACGATGCATTGGAAAGAAGTTCACTATGGTAAAATACATGTGATGTTTCTCTGCCATGGAACATTGATCATTTGGGGTGTTTAAGGCAGTGCTGGTTTCTCAAAACACTTTTTTTAAAGCTTAATGTGGCTTAACACGTTTATTGCCGATTTTCCAGTCTTTTTTTTTTCTTTTGTTGCTTTTGCACCAACTTAAGTCTCCGCCCCAGAGCCTTAAAAGATTGCTTATTATTGTCTTAATTTGTTATTGCTATTTTACATTATTAAACTGGTTTTTGCTATCTGGCAACAATTTCATATTTAATAAATACAGGTTGTAAAGGTTGCAAATTCGAAAACATGGCATCTTTATCTAAAAACAAAATACATTTTTGGTCATCTATTATTATATTTTACTTAGTTTTGAAAGTAATCTGTTTTCTATGGAAGACAGTTTCCACTACTGAATAAATAATAGAAAAGGGTTGGGACTTTTTATCTCACAATTCTGCCCTTTTTTCTCAGAATTTGCATGATACAAACTCATAATTCTGACTTTTTTTCTCAGAATTGTGGGGTATAAACTCGCAATTGTGAGTTATAGAATCAGAATTGCGAGATAACTTGCAATTCTAAATTTTTTTTCTCAATTGCAAGTTTATATCTCACAATTTAGACTTTTTTTCACGCAGTTCACCTTTTTTCTCAGAATTGTGAGATAAACAGAATTGCAATTTAGAAAGTCCAATTTTGAGGGAAAAGTTTATATCTCACAATTTTGACTTAATAACTTGTGGTTGCGTGTTATAAAGTCAGAATTGCAATATAAACTCAATTCTGAGGAAAAATTTTGCAAGATATTAACTTGAAATTCAGAAGAAAAAGTCAGAATTTTACATTATATCTTGCAGTTCTGACTTTATAAATCGCAATTGCAAGTTTATATCACACAGTTCTGACTTTTTTCTGAGAATTGTGAGATATAAACTCGCAATTCTGAATTTTCTCAGAATTGTGAAATACTGTTTGTATCATGCAGTTCTGAGAAAAGTCAGAATTGCGAGTATGTAACGATTCTGAGGAAAAAGTCAGAATTGCGAGTTTGTATCATGCAATTCTGACGAAAAAAGTCAGAATTACGAGTTTATATCTCAATTCTGAGGAAAAAAGTCTGAATTGCAAGTTTGTATATCACAATTCTGAGAAAAAAGTCAAAATTGTGAGTTTCTTACAGTTCTGAGAAAATGTCAGAATTGTGAGTTTATATCATGCAATTCTGACTTCATTGCTCAGAATTGCAAGTTTATATATCACAATTCTAAGAAAAAAGTCAATTGCAAATTTGTATCACTCAGTTCTAAGGAAAAAGTCAGAATTGCAAGTTCATATCAGTTCTGAGGGAAAAGTCAGAATTGCGAGTTTATATCTCAATTCTGAGGAAAAAAGTCAGAATTGCGAGTTTGTATCATGCAATTCTGAGAAAAAAAAGTCAGAATTGTGAGTTTGTGTCATGCAATTCTGACTTCATTTCTCAGAATTGCAAGTTTATATATCACAATTCTAAGAAAAAAGTCATTTGCAAATTTGTATCACTCAGTTCTAAGGAAAAAGTCAGAATTGCAAGTTCATATCAGTTCTGAGGAAAAAAGTCAGAATTGCGAGTTTGTGTCAGAATTCTGAGAAAAAAGTCTGAATTACAATTCTGAGAAAAAAAATTATGAGAATTGTGAAATAAAATGTTACATTTTTACATGTTAAATAATACAGAATATTTGTGTGTATTATTCAATACATTCAACACATTCTTACTGATGCATTACTGGCCTAAAACTGGCAGATGGGCTACGGCCCAGTGGGCCATCCTTATTGTTGAGCTCTGAGCTGTGATTTTTTTTTTTTTTTTTTTTTTTTTCCCTTTTTTTTTCCTTTTTTTCTTTTTCCTTTTTAAATGTGACGATCCTGATAATAATTGGAGTCACCGTGTTCTGCAGGTCCCGCAGCAAACAGTTTCCTTGAAGTTACTTTAGATAAGCTTTCATAATCCCTCAGTTTACCAACTAAAATATGAACCCGCAAAGAATGAAGCAAAACAAACAGATCCTATCCAAAATTTAATAGATGTCTTTCTAGATGTCTTTCTGCTGGTAATGGGCGGAAGGAAAGTATTGAAACGTGTCTGCCATGCTTGATTTCATTACATCACAGAAGTCATTACATTTAAACAGCTTTGTATTTGTTTGTTTGTGTTGCTGATGCCCTCATGCAAGGTAGCCAGGAGCACTCAACACATATGTATTTGCACAGCTGGATGTTTACAGATGCTGTTCCAGGTGAAGGAGTTTAACACAGTTCCTTACCTCACTAGTTAACCATCAGTACCGGCTGGCTCTCGTCCCACACGTCCACCTCTTTCTCTCTGGGGCTCTTTTATGCCTCTAGGGCTCCTCAGATCTGCCTCTTCTCCAAATGCATGTGACCCGCCTGCTTCTAATCTCACTTTTCTAGGGTCTTGGTTTGTTTTACCTGTCCAGAATCCCACATAGCTCTTACAATGCCCAGGACCAACTTAGAGCAGATTTATGTGATAACCCAATGAAAAAGTGAAGAATCGAAATTGGACATGGTGTTTGGAGCACTCACTTGTGGCTTGACTTTAGCCGACTTTCACGAAAGAAGAGAAGCTTGTTTTTTTCAAAGAATTGCATATACACAAATACTTTGAGTTTACAGTATTCGTAGAGTCTAGTGTGGTTAGTGGCTGCAGTGCCCTCCAAAAGTTTGAAATCACCTAGGCTAAGCAATTTCTGATGACTTTGCATTGGTAAAGTATGAGACAAACTATGAAGCACATTGTGACCCTGGACCACAAAAGTGGTCCTAAGTAGGTATATTTGTAGCAATAGCCAAAAATACATTGTCCTACCATAAATATATTAAAACTTAGTAATATGCATTGCTAAGAACAGTATAAAGGCTAAAAATCTTTGTACCTTATTTACCCCTAAATTGTACATATTATTAGTACATTTTAGCTTTGTACTTTAGTTTAGACGGCACTCTGTTTCCACCCAAGTTACAAATTTCTCTTAAGTTCCAAAATGTATTGGAATATCGTGAAATTAATTTGCTAATAAAGCTGTGTTTCAATCCCATTCCATCCTCTTATGTCTGGGAGCGAAAATAGCAGCCAGTCATTTTGATGAAAGGCTTTGGCTCCGACGTTGTAGAATGACCAGAGCAACATGTTTTCTTTTCTTCTCTGAGTGCATTATTCATTACATTTTCATTTTTACATTTTGGCAGATGCTTTTATCCAGTGCAATTTGCGCTGCATTCAAGGTATTTGTTTTCTGTTCTTGTTTTTCACTTTATACAATCCCTGGGAATCAAATACATGATATAGCACTGCTAGCAAAAAGCTTTACTTTTTGAGCCATTCAGTTGCATGATTTAAAGCAAAGTTGTTTTTTATTCATATTTGGGATTATGTTTATGCTTTCATCATAGTTTATGTAGACGTCTTTTGAGTAGATGCACATTTTGAAAGTGTAGTTCCCATCATTGTCTTTCAATCCAGTTTTATATCTTAAAATTCTAATTTGAAATATGGATAAAAACCTTGCTAAGTCTTTATGTGAATTTGTCCATCTAGAGAAGGTATGGCCCTTAATTTTGGAATATGGTTTCATATCACTTTAAGAGGTCTGTATGCGTTAGACGAAGGGGAATCAATCACAGCTAAAGCTCTGGATCCTTCTGGCCTGTAGCCTAATGTTTAGATGGGTAATGGGATTTCCCATATAACTGTCTACACCCTGGGCTGAAACCAAAACCATATCAGTAACAGATACCTTCTCCAACATCGTTTTTCTTGATTCATCCTCTTTTCCTTTGTTTTAGGCAAAATGCCAGTGTGCGATGTAACTACAGTACATAAACAGTCAATATTGCACAATCTTCTTGATCCACATGGAAATGTTTGTTTTTGGTCTTTAAACCAGCTGTTTTAATTCCTAGACAGCTGATTCCAATGCAAAACAATTTAATAAGAAATAACAACTGTTTACTCTTCTTTTACCTCAGGCAGAGAGGGGGTGATGTAAGCAGAGCTGGTAAATTCTTTGGACCTCATTGTCTAATAACAGGGCTTTTAATATTAGCATGATCTGAGAGAATTAGAACCAGCACGATTCAGGTGCATTTGATTACAGGCAGTTCCAGATCTTCATTATACTTATTGGAGGTGGAGAACATTTGGAAGGCCCCTGTGTGTCCTTGCTCTCCTTTCATCTAGCTCCCAACCCGCTCCTTGCGGATGATCTAATTTAGCTCTCCGTACCTGAGCTGAACTTTATTACTGCAATCATTACAATTGATAAATCAAGTCAGTGCAAATCAAGAATTATTTAATCTCAACGTGCAATAAGGTTTGCACGTAAGAGTTTTTAATTTTGGAGTGTTTACCCATTGTGTGCAACCATAATGATAGGGTTTTGTGGGTGACAGTGCATTTTATATAAAAATAAGTGAATATACGACATATAATAATATTTATATAGTGTATTAATATATATATAGCATGCTAATTATAGTATATTAAGGATTTTTAAAGGATTACTTCACTTGTGCTTCACTCCAGTTTACATCATCCAAGATGTTCATGTCTGTCTTTCTTCAGTCAAAAAGAAATTAAGGTTTTTAAGGAAAACAGTCCAGGATTTTTCTCCCTGTAGTGGACTTCAAAGGGAGTCAACAGATTGAAGGTCCAAATTGCAGTTTCAGTGCAGCTTCAAAGGGTTGAGGAATTGAGGAATAAGGGTGTTATCTCGCAAAACAATCTGTCATTTTCTAAAAAATGTGTAAACTTTTTAACCACAAATGCTTATCTTTTACTAGCTCTGTAATGCACATGTGCATCTTCACGTTGGAAAAGTCATGCACGGTTAGTTCTTCGCCTGTGTACTTCGGTTCAGAAATGTTCAGAAACATCGTTGTTTTACCTTTTTTGTAAAGGGAGTTTGAATTTCTTTGCATGTTCACTTTGTAAACACTGGGTCAGTACTGCTGCCTATGTCACACTTCGAGGTCGAGCTAGTGCAAGACGAGCATTTGTGGTTAAAATGTAGATAGATTTTATTTATATTTTTAGAAAATGACAGATTGTTTCGCTACATAAGACCCTTATTTTTCGGCTGGGATCCTGTAGAGCCCTTTGAAGATGCATTGAAACTGCAAAAACTCTTGGAATGTTTTCCTCCGAAACCTTAATTTCTTTTCGAGTGAAGAAAGACAGACATGAACATCTTGGATGACATAGGGGTGAGTAAATTATCAGGAATTTTTTATTCTGGAAGTGAACTAATCCTTTAAGTTTTTTAATTTTAACAGCACATCTCAAAATTCCTCATGACATGAGGCATTTTTATCCTCACACATAAAAATATATTGTACTCATTTCAGTGTAATAAAACTAATTAGCAAAAGTAATTTTTGTAAATTACAGCTTGGTAAGTTGCCTAAAAGAGACACTTGTAAACGCTCAACGTAACTCTGTGTACTTTACAAAGCATTTTGGGTTCGGTGTAAATAATGGTCGTGTTATTGTATCATACGCTGTTGTAAGAAATCCCAGATGCTGTATCATTAAAAAGCCAAACATCTGCTCACTGGCACATAGTGACAGATCTGCAGTAGATTGGTGTAATGCACGAATTGACTTTCGCACAAAAAAACACATTTAGTCGTCGTTTCGAGCTCATTCCCACACTCTTCCCCCGTCACATGATTCCTGCTGCTTCATTGCCTTGAAACATCTGTTGACAAGGAAGGAGTGTATTGAATGGCCGAAATAACCAATACGCCAGACATTTGACTTCAAACAACACACCGAGGGTCCAGATAATGAGAGAAGACCTTATAGAAGCTTTCACATGATTTAACCCAATCAGTTAAGATGGTTTGCTAATATAATTATACAAATGCACATTAAACCAGGTGCCTTTGCTGGACAATCTAGAACTGTTTTTTGTATTAACAACTAACCCCTACTGAGCTAATTGCAGGTCAAATGCATTGTGGATCCAAGGTGTGAGAAGTTATGCGTGGTTAGTTATCTGCAATGTTTATGCTCTTAAAGTTTTACCTCATTGAAATGTCTTTATCTCAACTAGTTCCCTCTGTTTGCAGCGCAACACCTGTGACTCGTCCACTTCTTGACTGTGCTCCAGCATAAAATAGTTCTCTTTATCTTGGTACACAGTCAAGGACATTGTGAAAGTGAGATGGCAGCGTAGCTGATGTTTTTAAACTCAAACCACTCTCTCCCTTAAAAGTGTGCAGGAGGGAATCGTACGAAGAAGCGCTTCCAAGAGAAACGGACCTGTCGCTGATACAAGCCAATCAAAACCGAAGGTAGCTGTGATATATAATTCTCCCAGCAGCTTAAAGACAATCACATAAAAATTCCAGGTAACGTTTTCTAACGGGAGTCGTTTTTGTTTGGCGTAAAAGCCAGCAGGTTTGTGTTTGAGCAGATGGGGGAGAATTGGCCACGTTTCCCAAGGGATGAAATCTACTCTGCCATGGAACCCGCCCCGTGTTTATCTTTGAGCTTTATTGGATGTTGATGTTGGCCCAGTGAGAGAACCTCTTGTTTAAGGCTATTTTTAAGGGGTGAGCAGAAGGGGGTAGTTCTTGGACTTAGGTTGCTGCAGACCATTGTGCCGTCTCTCAAAATTCTCTACAGAGGTAAACCTGGTAATCCTCCATGAAAAATACCATGGACTAGTTTCAATCACCACACATACAGGACTGGACACTACTGCCCTACAGCAGCTCTGTACTACGCCGTAGATCTTTATCACTTATTTATTTATTCGTCCGTTGATGTATTTTCAAATATCCAGATGCGTTTGTTTCTTCAAAGCACCTTTAAAGATCATCCAGAGCCCAGAGTCTAGTGAAACTGGCAGATGATATGTAGCAAAGCTTAACCTTTGTCCTCTATAGTGTTATGGGTGTCCCACCAGCTCTTCACAATATTTAAGTAACCATAGAAACCAATCCAAGAAACGCTTTTTTAAGGGCTAAATATTATTTTTGCTGCGCTTGCAAGCCAGTGACTGGATGACATCACACGACGTGTGTAAAACACTGGATGAGGACTCT